>NC_061122.1:181017033-181147304 GCF_002878395.1 Capsicum annuum | reverse complement strand
ATATATATATATATATAGAGAGAGAGAGAGAGAGAGAGAGAGAGTTGGTGTCATCACAGATTGAATTAATAATTAGGAACGATGAGATTTTGTCGGTATTGATAACTTTTTAGTGACAAAAGCTTATCATCAACTACAAAAAAATAATATTTTTATGACAAACAAATTCGTCATAAATGTTACACATTTGGGGATGATTTTTTTTTGTAACTAATTTTATTTTTTAGCAATGAAGCACTAAATTGTCTTTCTCTACTTTTGGCGACCCACTTTTAGAGACAATTGATTGAAGAAATTGTTTTTGGCACACTAATATTTTGTGACAAAAATGACTTATAAGTGACAAAATAATTCATCTCAAATAATCAAATTTGTTGTAGTGTACCCCCAGTCGTATGGCAGAGAGCGGTTATCCATGAGCTGACAACGATTATTTCTTATGTTCGACCTAGGAAACTTATTTTGAGAAGCTTATCTCACTTATGTTTCTGATACTAGTATGGAGAGTCCATCTCTTGACTCTGTTCCTATAGTTTGTTAATTTCCTGATGTGTTCCCTGCCGACCTTCCTAGTATTCCCCTTGTGTGTGAGATTCAGTTTTTTAGTGATATTAACCTAGCACCCAACCTATTTCTATGTCACCTTACTGTATGGCTCATATCAAGCTCAAGAAGCTGAATTCTAACCTTCAGGATTTTTTTGGTAAGGGTTTTATTAGACCGAGTGTCTCTCCTTAGGGAGCTCCTATGTTTATTGTGAAGAAGAAAGATGAATCCATAGGTATGTGTATTGATTATAGAAAGCTTAATAAGGTGATAGTGAAGAACTGTTATCTTATGCCAGCATTGATGATTTGTTTGACAAGTTTTAGGGAGAAGCAATGTTTTCAAAGATTGATTTAAGATCTAGTTACAGCCAGTTGATGATTTGGCTGAAGATATCTAAAATATAGCCTTTAGGATCCATTATGGTCATTATGAGTTCTTGGTGATCTCATTTGGGTTGACTCATACCCCAGCCACATTTATGGATTTTATGAACAGAGTATTCAAACATTATTTCAATTCCTTTCTGATTGTGTTCTTCGATGGCATCCTTGCCTATTCTAGGAGTAGATAAGAACTAGCACAACATTTGAAGGCCATGCTCCAGGCTTTGAGAGATCATATGCTTTTTTCTAAATCCTTCAAGTGTGAGTTTTAGCTTGAGTCAGTCATATTTATTTTACACATGGTGTCTAAGGATGGTATTATGGTATACCCATCTAACATTAAAGAAATTCGTGATTGGGCTAGACCTACCTCTCCGATTGAAGTCCGTAGCTTCATTGGTTTGGCCAGTTATTATTGATGATTTGTTGAGGGTTTTGCTACTATTTCAGCGCCTATGACTAGATTATCTCGAAAGGTGGTTACTTTGCGATGGTTCGAGGAGTGTGAGCCGAGATTTTGAAAGCTCAAGGATTTATTTACTTCGTCTCCTATACTAGCACTTCCTGTTGTGGGTGAGGGATACACCGTGTATTGTGTGTTAGCTTCCCATACTAACATAATATGTTTTAATAATGACAAACTATTAATTGATATTTTGCAGGATATAGAAGATCTCTAATAATGGAAGAATATTTCGCACAAGGCGAGGAGTATCCATCCAAGGACGCCAGTGTTTAATATGGAGCCATATCAATCAAAAGATCTTACTGGACAAGTCAATCAAAGATGATTGAACATCGATCATGACAAGGATAAATTTAAGATCACACCCTCAACAAGAACATATCTAATATTGACATGAATGGCTATGAGAAAGGAAGGCTTCACCACATATGGACAAATATGATATGGACATACCATATGGTGAAACACTCTCAATTAGGGAATCAGTTCAAATCCTTAATTGAGAAGAAATCCCTTGGGTTTGATTATTAATAGGAGAAGTAGAGACAGCTGAAGGATATAAAATACAAGGCTAAAGACAGAAGAAGGCACGAAAATTCATAAAAGATATGAGTGTGTCTCAATCTTAGTCATAATAAGAACTTTGTACTTATAGTTTACAATAGTCACTAAAGAATGGTCTAGTTAACTTAGTTAGCACATTTGAAGATGTATCACAAGATCTTAATATCACAATTAGATTCAAAACTTATTTCTTATACATCTGATTCCTACACTTGTTTGAAGGATTTAAAAGAAACTCTTGAGACCCAAGGGGACTTGAAGTAGGCACCATATTGGTGTTCCGTACAAGGATAAATTGTTGTGTTGTTACTTTATCTGCTTATTTACTTTTATGCATCTTTAATTCTAAATTCTATTTTTTTAAGTAAATTATGTACAGGGAAGTCTAAATCTAACATGATTAGTCGACTCAGGAAATTTTTAATTCACCCCCTGAATTTTAATTGGTATTAGAGCAGATCTCAAATACAGTGTTTCTTAACAACATGTGTGAAAATATCAAATGGCCTACCAAATTCTAGGGGCACTCCTTCAAAATGGTCACTTCTCCACAAGACCACCATATTTCAATGGACATCACTACTACTATTGGAAGAATAGATTCAGAATCTTCGTTCAATCAAATTAATTCCAAGCATGGGTTGTCATTAAGAAGGGACCAAAGCCCATACTTGGGTTCAAAGAAAAAAAGAAGGACAAGGATAAAGAATCAAGTAGTACTGACATGGAGGACCTGCAAAACTTCCAAGTCCCCAAATAACAACAAGATATAATTCAAACTAATGCAAGTGCTATAAGTTTACTCCTTTCTGTAGTAAATGGAGAAGAATGCGATAAAATATCACCTGTGAAACTACAAAATAGATGTGAGACAAACTAGAAGTAACCAATAAAAGAACCACCAAAGTAAAAAAGGCAAAATTTAGTGCTCTGGTCAATAAGTAAGATCTTTTCAAAATTGAAGAAAATGAAATTATGGAATCAATGTTTTCTAGATCCAGCAAATTATATGTAAGCTGAAATTATTAGGGATAATCTATCCACAAAACCTGTAGCTAGAAGCTGTTAGAAATCTCCGCAAAGTATAGGAAACCAAATCTGCCATTTTAGAAAATGAGGACCTCCACAAAATTACAAACGATGAATTACAAGGTAATCTTATTGATTATGAACGAAATTATATCAAAAATTACAACAAGGAAGAAAAGAAAAACCCAGTGGCTTTCAATATTGTAATAACTACAAAAGAAGAATTCCTGAAAGAGTTCAATCGTGAAAGAGTGGCTCTTATAAATCAAGGAGTAAGACAGATCCTGAAACAAATATACGTAAGACACTAAGGAGTCAAAGATAATGATTCCATAACAAATGATGATTGTTGTTATTACTGTGGAAAGCTAGGCCACATTAAATAAAATTGTTAACAATTGAGAAGAAGATCGTCTAGAAAAATAAAACTTTGGAGCTTTGAGTGATAAAGATGAAACATAACATGAAAAGTCACTTGACAAGTCCAAGGAAGATAACGCTGAATTTGGAACCACATCAATCAAAAAAATATCACTGGACAAGTCAATCAAAAATAATTGAACCCCTTTTATAGCAAGGCTAAAGTAAAGAATATCATGCCCTCTTTATGGACATATCTTATAAAGACATGTATGGTTGGGTAAAATGAAAGATTCACAACGAATGAATATACCATATGGTTAAAACTCCATTTATCAAGGAATCAATTCAAATCCTTATTAAAAAGAAATACCTTGGGTTTCCTTATAAGGATGAGAAGCAGACGCAACTGAAGGATACAAAACCCAAGACTAAAGAAAAAAGAAGGCATGCAACTTCACAAAATATATGAGTGTGTCTCAATCTTCATCTTAATAAGAACTTTGTACTCTTAGTTTACAATAGTCACAAAAGAAAGATTGAGTATACTTAGTTATCATATTTGAAGTTGTGTCACATGATCTGAATATCAAAATATACTTTAGAAAATGTTTCTTACATATCTGTATTCCTATACTACTTTGAAGAATTAGAAGAAAACTCTAGAGACCCAAGGGGAATGGAAGTAGGCACCACACTAGTTTTCTAAACTAGGATAAGTTACTGTATTTTTGCTTTATCTGCTTATTTACTTATCTGCACCATTAATTCTAAACTCTATTTTGTTTAAACATATTTATGTACAGAGAAATCTATTGTCTAACTTGATCAGTCGACTAAAAAAATTTTCAATTCACTCCCCCTCTTAAGTTTCATTGTGATGCTTCTAGTATTAGTCTAGGTTGCATTTTGATAAAGCAAAGTTATGTTATTTTTATTCTTTGGGACAACTTAAGGTTCATGAATACAACTTCCCAGCCATGATTAGTAGTTGGTGGCAGAAGTTTTTTTACTTAAGATTTAGAGGCATTACCTTTATAGTGTTCACTGTGAAATTTTCATTAATCCTTGCATTTTCATCATCTTATGACCTAGAGAGAGATAAATACTAGACAACATAGATGGATATATTTGCTTAAGGATTATAACATCTCTATCTTGTATCATTCGGGTAAGTCTAATGATTAGCAGATACATTGAGTTAGAAGAAAGTCATTATGGATAGTTTGATTTATATTTCTATTTCTCAAAGGTTATTCACACAAGACATTCATTCCTTAGAAAAGTTAATGGTTCACCTTAATATTTCAGACCCTAGGAGGATTCTTGTTAGTGTTGAGCTGAGGTCTTTACTTTTTGAACATATTTGGGATCATTAGTTTGAGTATAGTAAGCTTCACTTCCTTTGTGATCAAGTGTTGAGTGATGAGTCTAATAGTAACACTATAGATTTTAAGGATATTTTGAAATTTGATGTTTGAATTTATGTTCCTAGGATTGATGACCTGATTGAGTTGATTCTGTATGAAGCTCACAACTCTAGATACTCTGCTCATCTAGGCATAACTAAGATGTATAGAGACGAGAGACAAAATTATCTATTTAGTGGAATGAAGAAAGATATGGTAGGATTTATAGCTCATTGACTTTGTTATCAGTAGGTAAAACACGAGCATCCATGCCCTGGTCAATTAATTCAGAGACTACCTATTCTTGAGTGTAAATGGGAGCGGATTACAATGGATTTTTTTAGTAGATTGCCTTGTACTCTCTATGGTACTTATGGTATTTGGGTTATCACGAATTGATTGACCAATTCAGCGTATTTCCTTCCCATTTAGATCTTCTTTAATGTTAAGAGGTTTGCCCACATCTATGTTTATTGGAAAGTCTATTTACATGTGTTCCCATTTCTATTATTTTAGAAGGTTTCGTGTTCACTTCGATCTTTTGCAAAGCTTTTTAGTACAAGTTGGTCACTTATGTTGATTTGAGTACAACCTTTTATCTGTAGATTAATGGACAGTCCAAGAAGATTATTTGGGTACTTGAGGATATACTCCAATCTCGTGTTATGGATTTTAAAGGCCAGTGGGAGGAGAACTTATCCTTGGACGAGTTTACTTATAAAAACAATAATCTTTCGAGTATTGAGATGGCGTCTTTTGAGTCTTTGCACTGTAGTAGATGTTGTTCTCCGATTGGATGGTTTGAGACTTTTGAAATTTGAACCCATGGTATGGATTTGATTTAGGAGTCGTTGGATATAGTTTGGGTCATTCAAGATACGCAGAGACTAGCTCAGAGGTCACTAAAAGCCTATGTAACAGTAGACTCCGTGCCTTGAGATTTGGAGTTAGTGATTAAGTAATTCTCCATGTAATGACTCTTTCGAACATTTTTCATAGTTTTGCTTATCATTATTATTTAAGATTCTCCATAGCCTCCCTAAGTCATTCATGACTTACTGGGACCAACAATTCAATTATCGAGCAGTTTATTTGTTTTTTAGAGCTAATTGCCCGTTTAGAAGTCTTTGCTGGTTCCAAATGATCACCAGAAAATAATTTAGTGACAATCTCAAATGCAAATTTTAACAGTGTCATCGGATTTGGAATATCGATTTTAGGCTAGGTAAACCTTTGGTTTGGGTCCCAATGCACCCAATCTCATTTTGATATATCAATAGAAAAGTTAAAAATTTCAAAGTTCCGGTGTCAGACACAAAATGAACTCAAATTGATATCCGAGTTTACCAACGTGCCCAAAATATTGAATTTAGTATGGTTACATATTTTGTTTGTAAAAATTGGTATTTGGATGCATTTACAGGCATTGGCCAAAAGTTGGAATCAAATTCTAAGTTTAAGCTGTCATTTGGTGAAGCAAGGATCGAGATCACCAAAGGAGACTCGATATCACTATGCCGCAATTTCTGCTAAGCATATGGGTCCATGATCGCGAGAACTGAGGCCTGGTTTTATTCTTTTAATAGTCATTTTGGTCAAGACTTGGCCATTTTCTTTCTCTATTGAGAGCTTAAAACCCTTATATCATGTGCTAATAAAATATTTGTCATGGTGGGTGACCTGGGAGCTTAATTATTATCTTATATCATGATTATCATCAAATTTAAGATAAGAGTCCCTTGAATTCTTGCTTGAATTTCTTAGTTTGGACTTAAAACCATAATTTCACTTAAGGTTTGATTTTAGCTGAAAGTATACTTAAGTTTCACCCATTTCATGAGGGTTATGACTTCTTGTTCATGTGTGCATATTGGGTTAGTCTCAAAAACTCTTTTTGTACGTGGGACCAACTTGGGATTTTTAGTGTCATTTTTGAACCCAAAGTACAATATTGAAATATAGCTATCGTTAGACTCATATTGATTAGAAGATTATGATTTTGATAGTGTTACATAATTTTGAGATTATGAAGTAAAGATGGACGTTGGTGAATTAAGTGAGGTTTTGCTATCCGTGTTTGAGATAGGCTCATGTCCACTCTTCTTGGTAGATTATGTGTGATGCATATTGCGTGTGAATTTGGATATTAAGCTTAATTATGAGTAGAGTAACTTAGCTTTATTTATTGATATATTGGGATTATATAAGGGGTTTTGACCCATATGATGGTATGTTTATGACATTTTAGAATCTTATTGCCTTATCCTTAGTTTGGATTAATTTGTAGCATGGATATGATACAATGAAAGAATTGGGATGTGGTTTTAGCATTGCAAACATGATTAGTATATTTAATCTTATTGGGCTAGTGTGGTGGTATTGAAATAGTAATTTGGGTAGATTTGACTTGAATTCCCTTGTTCAGGTCAAAGTTCATTGCAAACGTATATAGGGTTAGTAGTTGATAATGATGAATAGTAGGTAAATGGTAATTATGGTCCACTGATGAACATTGACTAGATGTTAAGTATTGGCCATTTTATAAATGGTGGTTAGTTTATATCCTATGAATAAGGATTATGTGAAAGATAATGTTTAGGCTAACAATTAGAGGTTCTGAGATAACTAGCAAACTAGTGGTTCTATTATAATAAGTGTTGGTTATCTAATAATGAGTAGTTGTAAAAGTATTGACTAGATAGATATTCTGTGGTGATATGACTATGATTATGAGTATTTTTGTATCTGTTGTCCGATAATGACTATTATGATGATATTGATACTCGAAAAGGCCGAAGGATATTATTCAGATAATACTAATACCCAATAAGGTTGGAGGATACTATTGCGAGGATATTGTTACCCGGTAAGCCTGTAGGATATTATTGTGATGATACTTCTACTCAAAAAGTCCGGAGCATACTATTGTGATAATGTTAATACTAGGTAAGGCCGGAGGATATTATTGTGATGATGTTGATACCTGACAAGGCCATAGGATATATTGATGATATGTTGATACCCGATAAAGTTTGACGTTTATTCCAATGATGATGGTTTTGATGAGTATATTTACAATGAGTTATGATATTGATTATTTAGTTTGCATTCATTCCTGCATGAGTATTGCCTATCACAGGTATGCACCTTTATCTATCAACTGATATGAGACTACTGCATAGAAATTAGTGATGGATATGCCTTGTGTTGTTGTATGTTGATTGAACCTACCGATCTTAGGGTAGTGGGGGTATGAATAGGCTTAACTAGCTATTTGGTTTTCTAGAGTAGTCAATTACTCACGATGTTATTGATATTATTATTATTATAATTTTTATTGTTATTATTATGGCTAGCTTATGACAGATTAGTCACTAATCTGGTATCAGGATTTGAAGTATGTCTTTATCCTCTTCTATCTTATGATAGCATTATTATGCATGATTATTCTATGCCTAGTAGGATTATGGATTAGAAACCCTGAGTATGAGAATATTAAATCCTGATAGTGTTATGATGAGGACTTTGAATGAGGATATGATGATATAGGTTATACTTTGAGATAACCTCATGTTTTTATGTACAAATACATATATATATATATATATATATATAAAGTTGTGGTACTACCGTATATACCTCCCTTCATGGTTCATATTCTAAAATCATTTCTTTACCTTTTATATCACTATATATCTTTCTTTCACCCTTTATTTGTAGAGTGAACTGGGAGATACGGAATAGTATTGACATAGATTGAATTCATCATGAACATGTGTTACATCCTAGGTTTTGTCCTCAGAAATTTTTCCTCAAAAACTATTATCAGGATCAAATATGACTAAGGGTACGAGTGGTATGGTCCTGTCGTAAGCTGGCTAATTTTTGTTTGTGGGATGGCTTTGATCGCTAGAATGGTAACGACTTAAGGGTGTGAGTCGTAAGGCTTGGATATAAGTTGTATTAGGGACTCGTATGGTGGCTAGTGTTTGATCCTCTTGGTAATTCATTCTGCTAGAGATACAGATAATGGGCACAGTTCATATGTTGAGGTTATAAATTGTTTGGATGAGTCATATACAGGAAAGTTTCTAATTCAAGGTTAAAGCTTTGTTATGACTGGTAAGACCCAATCATAAAGGAAGGGTACAACTCGTAAGAAGGTCAGGTGAATCCGTATGATGGGGTTTTATGGGTCTTAAGTGAGGTTATTCTGGAAATTTCCCTACTTACCCTAATTATAACTCACAATTTCTAATACATTTACGAGGTTATTTACCCTATAATTCTATTCATAAACATATAGAAAACTATTTCTAAACATTCAACAATTCTCTCAAGAGATTTTGGGGCAAGAGAGCCAGGGTTTAAACTTAGGGATTGCTTTGGTGATTTTCTTCCCTCATCTTTCTTGATTTAAGGCATGTGTCTCTTTCCTACTTCTTATTTCCAAAAAGAATGGATTTTATGGATGTTTTCATGGCTTTAATGTTGCATAGTTTATGGTTTTCAACTGTTAATTGGGTGTTTTGTTTTTAATGGCTTGGTTATGGTTTCCTATGCTTTTAATATACTTTTATATGCACCAATAATGGTTTTGGTCAATTGGATTGCATTGTAATGGTTTAATAGTCTTTGGAATTAGTTTTAGTTATATTATGCCCCTAAGTTTTTTGATAAAATGCTTATAAAGATATGTTCATTGCATTGACTTCTTTAAATAGAACTCTTTCTAATTTTTAGTTTGTATATGAGACTATAAATGGTTTACAAAGGTTAAAGGATAATTGGTTATGTTTGTCCATAGCATGGTAGTCTTCCAAGAGGTTATTATGGTAAACGAAAAATGCACTTGAGAGTCCCCTTAACCTTAATTGTTTGGCTATTGATAAATCTTACAACTATTGTTTGTATGATGATACCTCTAATAAATGACCTTGGTTAATTAATGGTAATTGGATTTGTTTGGATATGGTTTTTAATTTTGGTATTAATGGAGGTACATGTATCTAAGATGTAGAAGGTGGAGGTTCCGGGGGGAACAAAATTGGAAACTCATATTTGTCGATTTGAGGAATCTTTGATGGCCATGTGTGAGTGTCATATTTTTTATTGGATGGGATGTACTAGTCATCCTATGGGATAATTCCTAGTCTAATGGCTACATGCACTAGGACTCTTTCAGCAGGGGGAGCTAAACTCATACGATGTGTGGTTAAACGACAAGGTTACATAGCGCAGGTAAAAGGATTTAAATGCAAGTTAAACATGGATTCCCTTTCCTGACACTTATATATATATATATGTATGGTTTTTTGCATATTGGATGGTTTTACTTGATTGTTTAAATGGCATTACTTTATCCTCATAATAAGATACATGCTAGCGGTCACTCACTAATCCATTCACTGGCAGTTATATACCCACATTATGTAGGAATCGACCGTTCGTCTCCTCCTATATAGTGATTGACTCGGGGACAATATTTGGATTGAAGTGGTGAGCTTCTATCTTTTTGGAAGGCTCTATTTCATGATATAGATATTCTTAGATATTTTTCTTTTGTTTTAGATATTGTTTTTTTCCATAGTTGGGGGAATGTCCAAATTAGATACTTGTATTCTTTTAGATAGAGGCTTTATGGTACTTTTAGGGGTTGGTATTCGAAGGATCGGTGTTGGTATCGTCCTTGGCATTGTAATAAGTTGTGAGGCTAGCATTATCGGACATAATTTCTCACTGTTCCATTGTATTACATTTTGGGATTGATTATTATGGTATATTTTAGAATTCTCTTTTCTTTTGTATGGCATGGATTGTTGGGTTTGGTACGGTCAGACTCAATTGTGTCAATCATGGTCGTGATCCTATCCCTGATTCTTGATGTGAACAATAATGCTATCTTGTTATATGTTCAAAATTTAGCTCATCTGAGGTTGTAATATGCGGTTGGATTAGGTTAAAGGGGCAGTCCTCGATCTTGGTTGGACTAAGGATTCCAATTACGTCTAGGCCCTGGTTTAGGTCTTGACAAGTTGGTATTAGAGCTTTAGGTTCATGGTAAACTGGAAAGTCCATAAAGCCGTGTCGAGTATAGTCTATTTTAGGGGTGTGTAGCACGCCACAATCATAAGACATAGGCTGCAAGAAATTTAGGAATATTTTACTTTCTTCAAATTCCAATTCCTGGAATCTTGTCAAATCGTTGATTATTTGTCATTCAGATCATGCCTCCTAGATCTGGAACGCAAAGAAATCCTTCTACCTCATTTGGGGATAATGCTGAAGGGGTAACTCCTACGTCTGGAGTACATCTTAGATATCATGGTCTTATTCCTAATTGTGTCGGAGTGTCTCCTATTCCTTATACTACTCATTAGATCCCTCAAGGTAACATGATGACTACAGAGTTTTGTCAGTCTATCTATGTTATTCCTCAGATGGTCACTGCTCAGGTCAAGAGTGGTACAACTAGTGCTTTATCTGCTGAAGACCCAAGTGTTGGTCAATTTATAAAGATGGTTCTTCTTACTTTTATAGGAATAAAGATGGAAGAAGACCCACAGGGCTTCTTAGATAAAATGGAAAAGATATTTTGGGTAAGGTAGGATTATTATGTTAAGGGATTTAGCTTTGTATCTTATCAGCTCAAAGATGTTGCTTATTAGTGGTATGAAGAGTGGGACAAAGATAAGGCTGATATGGAAGAGGAAGGGTTTTAGGAGGTCTTTTATAATGCCTTCATGGATCATTTCTTTCCTCAAGAGTTGAGGGAAGCTAAAATGGAGAAATTTGCAAACCTCGTGAAAGGGAGATGTCTGTGAGGGAATATGCCTTGAAGTTTCATTAGTAGTCAAGGTATGCTCCTAATTTGGTGGCAGTATGTGGTCGAGAATGGGAAAGGTTACTTCTAGGCTTAATAGAGATCTAAATTTAGAGAACAAGACTGCTTTCCTCATTAAGGATAGGGATATCTCTAGGTTGACTATTCATATGCAATAGGTTGAGGATGAGAAGAGAAGACAGGCATAATATGGGGATAGGCAGGAAAAATAGGGTAGATTTTTTTATCAGGGAGATGCGCAGTTTCAGCGTGGTAGAGATGGTAGCAAGTGGTAGAAAAATATGAGGGGGAGTTTTGGTTCCTTCTCTGCTAGTGCTCCTTACCCACAATAGTCGGGTGACAAGCATCACCAAAGTGGTGATAATTAAAGAGCTCAAGTTTCCCAATCTCAGGAGAGTAGAGGTCGGTCTATTATCTCAGGAGAGTAGAGATCGGTCTATTTTTTCATGCTTTCCTTATTGGTTATATGATCATCCTCATCAGGGATTCTATGAGAAAGGTAGAGATAAGTGCTTTAAGTGTAACCTAGTAGGCTATCGATTCAAGGATTAACTGACTAATAAGGTTGCTACAGGGGAGAATCAGATTCTTGTGGCTTTTTTTTTGCTACTACACCTGGTGGTATGGCATCTGCTTCTATTACTGCTCCTGGTTTTAATATTGGTCAAAATAATTTGTATGCTTTAGCGTTTGGACAGTAATTCGAGGCATCACCTGATGTTGTTACTGGTATGTTATAGCTCTTTTCCCATGACTTATATTTTTTGCTTGATCCGGGATCTACTCTTTCTTATGTGACTCCTTATATATTTGTGTCTTTTTGTTTTGATACAGTAATTATTTCAGATCTTTTTCTATTTCTACCCTGATAGGAGATTCGGTCATTACTAAACGGGTCAATAGGGAGTGTGTGGTATCTGTTGGCGATAGACAAACCTTGGTAGATTCTTTTTGAGTTGAAAATGGTGGATTTTGGTGTAATTTTATGTGGGTTGATTCCATTCTCATTATGTGTCCTTAAACTATCGAACTAGTACGGTCATCTTTAGGTTCCCGAACATACTAGAAATACAATGAAAGGGTTGTTCTTTAGATCCTAGGGGAATATTAATTTCTTATCCTAGAGATCAAAGGTTAATCTCTTAAAAGTGTATTTATCACTTGATCTGGCTTAAAGATTCTAACTTGGAAGGTTCTTCATTGCAGTCAGTTCAAGTAGTTAATGAGTTTCAAGAGGTCTTTTCGGATGATATTCCTGGTGTTCCTCCAGTTAGGAAAATAGAATTTGGTATTGATTTGCTTCTGGACACTCGTCCAATAGATATTCCTCTATATAGAACGGCTCCAGCTGAGTTAAGGGAACTCAAGAAGCAAATTAATAATATTCTAGATAAGGGGTTGATTCATCCTAGTATTTCTCCGTGGGGTACAAAGATGTTGTTCATGCACAAGAAGGATGATTTCCTTTGGATGTGCATTAATTATAGGAAATTTAACAAGGTAATGGAAAATAACAAGTATCCTCTCCCAAGGATAGATGATCTGTTTGATTAGTTAAAGGGTGCCAAGTTCTTTCAAAGATAGATCTTTGGTCTGGGTAACATCAAATTAATATTAGATAGGTTGATATCCCTATGATTAATTTTTGTACTCGATATGGACATTTTGAGTTCCTAATGATGTCATTTGGGTTGAAAAATCCTCCAACGGCATTTATGGATTTGATGAATAGGGTGTTTAGGTAGTATTTTGATCTTTTTATCATTGTGTTTATTGATGATATTCTGGTGCATATGAGGAGTTAGGTGGATCATTCTAATCACCTTCGTGTGGTGTTACAAACCTTAAAGGAATAAAGGTCATTTGCCAAATTCACTATGTGTGAGTTTTGGTTGAATGTTGTGACTTTCTGGGGTCATATCATTTCTAGTGAGGGTATTATGGTTGATCCTTAAAAGTTGTTATGGTGAAGGAGTGGCCTAGGCCCACGACTCCAAGCTATTTGATGAATAGGGTGTTTAGGTAGTATTTTGATCTCTTTATCATTGTGTTTATTGATGATATTCTGGTGCATATGAGGAGTTAGGTGGATCATTCTAATCACCTTCGTGTGGTGTTACAAACCTTAAAGGAATAAAGGTCATTTGCCAAATTCACTATGTGTGAGTTTTGGTTGAATGTTGTGACTTTCTGGGGTCATATCATTTCTAGTGAGGGTATTATGGTTGATCCTTAAAAGTTGTTATGGTGAAGGAGTGGCCTAGGCCCACGACTCCATTTGATGTTAGGAGCTTTTTAGCTTTAGTCGGGTATTATATGCAGTTTGTGGAAAACTTCTCATCGATAGCTACTCCTTTGACTAAGTTAACTCATAAGAAGGTTAAGCTTTCTTGGTCGGATACTTGTGAGGAGAATTTTGAGAAATTAAAGGATAGGTTGATGTTCGCTTCGATTTTGCCTTTGCCGTAAGGCAGTGATGGGTTTGTGGTTTATTATGATGTATCTCTGGTAGGGCTTGGTTATTTTCTAATATAGCATGGGAAAGTTATTGCATATACTTCAAGGCAGTTGAAGGTACATGGGGGGAATTATCATTCTCATGATTTGGAGTTGTTGGCAGTTGTGTTTACTTTTAAAATATGGTGGTTGTGAACACCATATTTTCAAAGTAAAATCAAAATATGGAGGTTGTGATGTTGGTGGGCAAAAGGTAGCAGTATTTGCGATTAGTGGTGATGTTACTTCATAGTAAAAAGGGAGGTTATGTGTTCTGAATGTCAATGGGTTGCGACAAATGATTTTGACTGAGGCGCATGAGTCACTCATTTCCTGTGATTTCGCTATAGTTTACTAGCACATTCCTAGACTAAGACTACGGCATTGAAGAAGCAAGCTCACTCTCATTCCAGGAAGCAGAGGAAGGCATTCTACCCGGTAATGAAGTACAAAGTTTTCAGCTTCTTTGTTGTGCATCCTAGTTCGACGAATGTGTATCATGATCTTAAGAAGATATATTGGTGGAATGGTATAAAGAGAGAGGTGTTTGATTTCGTGGCCACCTGTATGGTGTGTCAATAGGTTAAGGTTGAGTAATAAGGCCTGGTGCGTTACATCAAGAAATACAGTTTCCTGAATGGAAGTGGGAGATGATCAATATGGTTTTTGTTACCAGTCTTCCTCAATCTTAAAATTATTTTGATTCGAGTTGGATCATCATGGATAGGATGAACAAGTCTGCTCTTTTTTTGCCGGTAAGAACTACCTTTTCGGTGGAAGATTACGCGAAGTTGTATCTTCAAGAGATAATGAAGCAACATAGGGTGCCTATTTTGATTATTTTCTAATCGTGTTACACAATTTACCTCTTATTTCTTGATGTCTTTCCAGAAAGGATTGAAGATTAAGGTTAGTCTAAGTACTGCTTTCCATCCGTAGTCTGATAAGCTAGCGGAGACAACTATTCAGAAGTTAGAGGACATAGTTGATTGATTATGGTGGTAGTTGGATTAAGCATCTACCTTTGGTAATGTTTTCTTACATCAATAGCTATCAATCTAGTATTGGTATGGCTTCTTTTGAGGCATTGTATGGTAGGAGGTGTAGATTTCCTATTGGATGGTTTAATTAAGGTGAGGCGGATATGTTTGGTCCTGATTTTTTCTATCAAGCTCTGGAGAAGGTGAAGGTTATTCGAGATAGGCTTAAATCTGCGCAGAGTCTCCAAAAGTCCTATGTAGATGTTAGGCGTAAAGACTTGGAGTTCGAGGTTAGGGACAGGGTGTTACTAAAAATGTCTCCAATGAAGGGAGTAGTGCGGTTTGGACAGAAGGGGAAGCTCATTCCTTGGTTTATTGGTCCTTATGGGATTTTACAGAGAGTAGGCAATGTTTCTTATGAGTTAGAGTTTCCTGCCAGTTTGGGTTAGGTTCATCTGGTCTTTCGTGTTTCCATGTTGAGAAAGTGTGTTGGTGATCTTTCTTTGGTTGTTCAATTAGAAGGGTTGGATATCTCTGATTCTCTATCTTATTAAGAGGTCGATATTGGATAGGCGAGTTAGTCAGTTGTGAACCAAGGATGTGGGCTTGGTTAATTGATACGCCCAAATTACACCTTTCTTACGAGAGAGTATGCGATCGTTGTCAAATAAATAACCCAACTAGGTTGGAGTCGAATCCCACAGGAAATATGGTGCTAATTAAGTTGTATGCAGATTAGTTGACTCTTAATCGTTCATTTCTGTAAAATAAATAGGGGATTTGATTCAGTTCACAAATTAATGGTTTAAGTTTAACAAGATGAAATACGTGTAGTAATATTCAAATTCAGAGAAATAGCAAGCTAGGGTTATGTCCATCTTGTAGTTTTCAATACTTTCTAACTATTGGCTCTACGAATTTATACATGCATCATGCTTACAGAGAAATGTATTGTATTTAATAACATAATCCTAGTGTTTCTCAACCATCTAGGACTAATTCACTTTAGTTCTCTCGAATCAAAAGCGTTTTCCAAACACAATATGAAATCTCCAAGTAGTTTATCCTGTTAAGGCATTAACTTATGGAATAGGGATTGGACATCCTATTTTCTTGTCACTACTCTCTTTTTCGAACATCAACCTTTCTTTCGAACAAGTTGTGTTTTAAGGCATATCCTCTATGTTTGCAACCACGAGAATTCCAGATAAGTGAAGAGAGTATGATGTAAACAAATCAATGCATAATGAATTCAAAACCCAAAGTGATATATTGTATGCTACAAGGCTTCCATAACCCTAACTAATAAAGTTAGCTACTCATGGGTAAAACAGAAATCACAATAGAAATATTCATCATACCAAAAACTAGAATGATCTTGGTGGAGAAGATGAATAGCATTTTTTCCTTGGTGTAAGCCGTCTCTCTCCAACCCTAAATAATATAGAATAATTCAATAATGAATAAAAATTCAGCATTAAGCCTTTTAATAATCCCTTCTCTCATAATTGCCTTCTAAGTCCCTGAACTAATTATAAATGACCAACTAGTCTTGGACATAGTTTCTAGGTGCCACATTTGGTCCAGTCTGCTACTTTCTCTTGTGTCATATGCCATCCACATTCCATAGGCCCATTATGTATTCATCTACTTCATTAATACCTGAAATCATGCTAATCACATCGGTTAAGTCAATTGCATCGAAGTAGTGTAAAAACATAAGAAACTAGGCACTTTGTTCTCTAAACTTAGCTAAAATATGCATAAGTTATGGTTCTTAGGCGTATAAATACACCCAAGATCACCACCCCACACTTAAAGCTTTGTTCTTCCTTGAACAATATATCTATTTATGCATACTACACAAGCCTTATCACCCACAAAGGGAGACAAGATGCTCAAATCGGTTCACACAATAATTATGAACAAGAAGTAGATTCAGGAATCATTACTACAGACAACCTACCTTCAAGAATAGACTCATTAAGTTGGCAATTTCATGCATACCGTTTAAGCAAAGAAATAATATAAATTACCCAACCTTCATGAACCATGTGCCCTCACAACAAGAAAGTTACCCATAATTACTCACAATCATGCAATTTCTAACAAAATGGTTACAAGAATCAAGTTGCGCTCACTCTCACAAAGAATTCTCAAATTACAATTGATGACCATATGCTTACCCTTATTGTAATACTTCACTAATATCAGAATGCTATGATTAGGATCAAATAGGTTTTTTACGGGTTGTAATGCAGGCTAAAGAATGGGTAGAAACTATTTTGGCCATAAATAGTGACTATCTTCCCTAAGCGCTTTAATTCACTACATTATTTAATTAAAACCAATCTCTAACAACGAATTTCCACTTCTGCTATCTTCACAGATTTCCTTTTCACCCAACTTGTTAAGCTCAATTAACAACACTATGGTGGGAGTATGCAACCCTTTCACATATTTTTTTATTTTTTATTTTTTTACACCCTTTTCACAATTACGCACCCCAATAATAGCCACCCTAAACTTAAGCGATTTGCCTTAGTTGAGGTGCACAACGTCCAAGAAAGAGTAGGTCCAAAACAAGTTTATTGTAACATGTCCGGGATAAAATTTAGAACATTTTAAACAAATTTCGCTACTCCCAACCAGATCAATTTCACACACCAATTACTAGACTTTGGGGCATCAATTTCACCTTTTTCCTCTTATTGTCCAACTCGTAACTCAAATTGATTTTACATTAAATCTCTTAGGAGCTTTTGGATCAAATTACGCTATATTAAAGAATGGATAAGGATACATATGAGGCTAACAAAAGAACAAGCTAAAGGCTCAACGGGAATAGCTAAGATAATGTACAAAGGTAGGTCAAAAGAAGGTATGAACAATGGCTATCAAAGAAATGCCTAAATCATCTCCTAAACTCACAATCTTTATTTCTCTTTGCACACACACCAGGCAAGTTATAACATCAGTTGTAACAAGGAATATACAACATTATTACACACTCATGGAACATGATCAACTCAATGAGGAGCATTATAGATTCTCGACCCAAAAACAACATGAATTCACATAAAACCAACAATCACAACAAGAGTCACAACTAGAGCCTAGGTGTTTCAAATGTAATGATCCATCACATACTCATGTTATAATGTCAAGTGATCCACAAGAATAGTTACATGCAATTAAATAACTAATTTTCTCTTAAGATGGTCGTCATCCATCCATCATCGATTAAAGCACCTAATTATGACTAAATAGAATAAACATCTAACAAAAAACAAAATAAACAAAATAACTAATCCTATAACAAAAGTATACTAAGGAAAAGGTCCTATTTTCTTACAAACAAGTAGCAAAGTAACCAGCCACCCTACACATAAGCCCAACACTGTCCCCATTGTGAATAACAAGATAAAGAACCTGACTAATAGTACTTCTCATCCACATTAGGAGTCATGCCACCTGCATGGAGATCATCATAGGAGCCATTTTCCTGTGTTCATAATATCATCCACATCAGCCACACATAATGAAACTAACTATAATTAAGATAAGGGTGGTGAAATTACCATGCCATATTTAATTTGTTAGAATCAACCAATTAATTGTTATTATCAGGTACTTAGACTTTGCCGACATATACTTTGACATGGTGCATCAACATTAGTCACAATAGAATTCATTCACTTTAATTCCCCTAATGCTATTTCAATGAAACACTTTTTTTTGAACAAAATCATGCCCTATATTTTCAACCATGTCAAGATATACAAAATGCTATCACTTTAACAACATCACCATGGCAAGAATTTAATTCATAATGTGTAAGAAATCACTTAGCTATAACATAGAGTCACAATAACTAATGATTAAGAAAGTAAAACTTACCTTGAAGATGGAAGTTTGGTAAAAGAAAAGGAAAATTCTTGAGATAGTTAATGTTGAAGGACAAAAAGAATGGTGAGAGCAATCTTATATAGCTTAGGGGTGAAATAAGGATGACTTTGGGAATTCATGGTGTGGATTCTATTAAAGGGTGAAATCTGGATTGGATTGACCCAATTAGAAGTCAGGTACAAAGCTAAATTGGGAAGGGAATGCGACACACAAGGGAAGGCAAATATTTAAGTGTGCGCCGCACAAGGTATCACCCATATTAAGGTGTGTGGCACATTGGGCATTGCACAGGTGAGGCAGTAGGCATGTACGTTTAACTATGCATCACACATGTTATTAAACAGGGGTAAGTATACGTCGCACAAGGTATAACAAATATTAGGTTGTGCGCCGCATTGGTTATTGCACAAGTGAAAAAGTGAGGGTGTGCGGTTGGGTGTTCAACACATAAGCCATCACCAAAGTTAAGGTGTGCAACGCATAAACTATAGCATACGTGAGGGTGATTTTAGGCTATGTCTTAGGCGAAGCCTTTGCCATAGCCTATGTAATCTTGGTCACTATACACCTTGTAGTACACTTAAACCTGGACGCCATGAACCCCATTCTTCGTATAAAGCATTGAGAAAGGTCCGTATTGTAGGGGCGTTGCCCCCAAACCCCCATCGAGGTTAGTAGTGGGCTTTGAGATCGGGCCTATTGGCACAATCCCTACGCTACCACCATAGACCTCATTGAAAGTCACAAAATAAAGTCACACCACACAATTTTTTGGGTCAGATTAACATAAATTGGGGCATGACTCTAACATAAATCATACTTAAGCCTTACACATTTGACCACTCCAACTTACCTATAATATTCCCATCACTCCTAAACTTACCACCATTGACACATCTCAATTCCAAAATGAATTAGGTACTAATCTCTTACTTAGTACTTCATGCATCTACCCTTAATCAAAAATAACAAAAATGATTAGAAGGTTAGGTTGCCTCCCACCAAGCGCTGTAGTTTCAGTCGTGGCTCGACTCTTATTTTTGTATTTTTGTTTAACATGATAAATAGAAAATAAAATCATGGATTACCTCCCATGAAATGCCTGATTTAACGTTGTGGTATAACTCGATAATCTTGACACCCATGAATTTTTGTTTAACATAATAAATAGAAAATAGATATTGATGATTCCTTTCTGGATGAGAAAATATTAGTTGCAATGCTCGAAAAAGTAACTTGGTATGCTAACTTAGCAAATTATTGGTAAGTGAAGTTATGCAGGAGAATATTTTCTTTCATTAAAAGAAAAAGTTTCTCCATGATGTGACACGTTATTTCTTGGATGAGCCATATATGTTTTGGCGTTATGCGAATGACATTATTAGGTGGTGCATCCCAGAACTAGATATGTTGAGTATACTGGAAATGAGTCATGATTCCCCAGCTAGTGGTCACCATACAGGTGATCGGACTATAAGAAAAGTGCTTCAAAGCAGCTTCTATTGGACTTCTTGTTTAAAAGAAGCCTACGAGTTCATAAAGAGATGTCACCAATGTCAAAGGCAAGGTTCTATCTCAAAGCACCATGAGATGCCAATGTGTAAAATGCTAGAGGTAGAATTACCTGACGTCTGGGGCATCGATTTCATGGGGCCCTTCGTCAGATCATTTAGGATGAAGTACATATTAGTTTCCATTGACTACATGTCAAAATAGGCCAAGTCAGTGGCTCTAGCGGATAATGAAGGAAAGTGAGTTAATGCATTCTTAAGGAGAAATATCTTCGCTCATTTTGGGTTACCATATACCATCATACGCGATAGAGGATCATACTTTTTCAACAAGATGTTCAGAGCTACCTTGGAAAAATATAGAGTTAAGCAGCATAAGGTGGCTACCCCATACCACCTATAGACCAGTGGGAAGGTGGAAATATCTAATCAGGAAATCAAGGCTATCCTTGCAAAGACTGTAAATGCTAGTAGGAAAGATTGGTCTAGGAAGCTGGATAATTCCTTATGGGTGTATCGGATAGCTCTAAAGACACCTATTGGAATATCACCATACCAATTATTTTATGGAAAGGCAGTCATTGGCTGATTGAGATAGAGCATAAAGTGTTGTGGGCACTGAAATGGCTTAATCTGAGCTAGAATAAGACAACAAATATGAGACTGAGGAAGATGAATAATATGGATGAGTTCCATATTGGAGCTTATGAAAGGGATGATCTATACAAGGAAAGAATAAGGAAATACCATGACCGCAGGATTGAAAAATGGGATTTCTAGAAAGGTGACTTGGTGCTCCTGTTCAACTCCTGACTCAAACTTTTTCCAGGCAAGCTTAAGTCCTAATGGTGCCCATTTAAAGTGAACCAAATCTACTTATCTAGAGTAGTGGAACTTGCAAATGAAGATGGAAGTGTCTTCAAGGTAAATGGGCAGCGAGTGAAACTGTATATCGGTCCAATGGACTCGATGAATAGTATTGCTACTATCAATCTCGATGAACTCTAAGTAATCGAGATAACTGAGTCATGCTGTGATAATAAATCAAGCGCTAGTGGGAGGAAACCCATAGTGTATTGTTGCATTAGTTAAGTTATTTTGTTGTTGTTTTAGTGTATTTTTGATGTGTTTGTGAAGTGTGCAGGATTGAAAATGCAGAAAAAGAAAGAGTAATATAGTTAGAAAAAAGGTTGATGACCAAATTGGTGGATCACCAGTTACCTGACGGACCACCATTTGCTTTGTCAACTAGATGTTGAAAATCTGAGTCACTGGAAGAAAAGTGACAGCCAAATTGGCGGACCACCAGTTACCTGACGGACCACCATTTCCTCCATCTCAAATATGCAGAGAATCTATGTCAGTGGAACAAAAGTGACAGTGAAATTGGTGGACCATCACTGATTTGGTGGACCACTACATAGACAGTCGAAAATAACTCGACTTCCCCATGTTTTGGTAAGGTGCGATATCCAAAGTGGTGAACCATCATAAATTTGTTGGACCATCATATTGACCATTAAAATTAAGTTGATTTGCCCATGTTCTAGTAAGGTGTAACGACCCAATTGGTGGTCCATCGCACGTCTAATGGACCGTTGGTGCAACCATCACTGTTACCCTAGTACCGGATCGGGTCGGGTTAAAATAGATGCCTATTTAAATGACCCGTACGTGATCCAAATGATTTTAAAGAGGTAAAAATAGAGGTTACATATGTTTTAATCTTTCCAACTTCTTCAACTGACCAAATCTCTTTCGATTCAAAGAATCTGAAGGCATTTGCTCTTCCCAGGACTCTCTATCTCTTTCTTTTTTGCTATTTAAGCAACCCACTCTTTTATTTTTCTTCATCACAAACAACCTTGAGAAAAATTATAGAGTTTTAAGTGAAGTTTGTTTTTATAATTTGTAAGCAAGTAAAAGAAGAACCTACCACAGAACCAAGGTAAGAGCACCACCATGTTCTTCGCGTATTGAATTGAAAAAACATGAAAAGAATGACTGTTTGTTGATTAAAATTCCATCTTCTTTTCTTTATTTAATTTGAGTTGCTTTAAGTCCTGAACTTTCATATACTTTGTTAGCTCCTGTCTGAGTAAACTATATATTCAAAAGTGGGAAATGTTGTGCATAAATGTGAAATTGGTGTCAAGTTTTGCTAAAAAATTGGGTTAATATGCTAAATGTTTGACAAAATATTGAACTGAAAGCTTAGTCTGGAGAAGGAGGTGCGATGGTCCAAATGGTGGACCATTAGTTTTGCAATGGACCACCCTGTAGACCATCGCAAGAGCCCCAGAAGTGACACCCACTGGATAAGATACGATGGCCAAAATGGTGGACCATCAAGTTTACGATGGACCACCATATGGACTATCACACCACTTTGAAATCTCAGGTTTTCTGGATAGGACCTGATGGACCACCAGTTACCTGACGACCACTAGTATGGCTGTCAAGTCAAATATTTTCACTATTTAGTTTTTTTTTGCATTATAAAGTAATTCCTTACTTATATTTCAAGAGTACGGCTCGTAAACTTCCACTAAATAGAGGAGGAAGATCTCAAAGGGGTAGAGACAAACCTGTACCCGCTTACAATACCAGGCAATATGAAAGGGAAACTCCCATATTCTCCTAGTCTAAAAAGGAGAGCAACAATAGTAAAAATAGTACTAGCTCGAACCAAGATGAGGCAACGGTTGCTACAACTCAACACGAGCCTGCTGTGTATGAAATTGAGGTTGCTAACATGAGAGAACAAATAGAAGCAACTACTATAGACATTAAACCTGAGGATACTAATGTTATAAAGCATAAGGATCCTTAAGTTTGGGAGGTAATTAGATGGTAGATAGAGAGATCAAGGACAAAATTCTATGATGGATTGACACCCACAACAAGAGGGATCAAAAGGCCATTTGGTGAGGGACATCATATAGTTACAACAGAGTTACGTGAATACCCTGAGTTGGAACGTTGTTTTAATTAGTATGAACTAGCATGGATGAGCAGACCATCAAGATCATATCAACCAAATTTGGTCAGAGAGTTCTTTGTTAATTATCTGGTGTTAGTAGAAAAGGACTATCTAAAGGGGTCGTCAGTTGCAAACTTATCAAACAGAGAGTCAGTTTCTGTCTGAGGAGTCATTGCCTATATTTTATCTCGAATATTAATAGAATGCTATTTGGTCCAGAGTATAAAGCTCCACCTTCCATGCCTGATCTTGAGTATAGGTTGAGAACTACATCTACCTAGATCCCTTGGGTGTCCACAATATTGAAGGATGATGGTAACCCCTCTTGGGTGACCAATCCATGGGAGCACATTGCAAAATCTTCCATTAGCTTTAATAATAAGTTTTGGTGGGCTGTTGTTTGTTTAAGTCTGATGCCAGCAAAATGGAATAGAAATTTAGATAAACGCAGAGCTGTATTGGTGGCCGGTTTGGTTTTAGGCCTATAGATTGAATTCCACCAGATTATTGCGGATGAGATGTTTGTAAGGGCACATAAAACTACCAGTGCATTTCCATTCCCATGCTTAATCATTGAGTTATGCAGGCACATAGGTGTGCCTCTGATCTATGGAGTTGATAATATAATCCATGCTACACATAGACAACACATTGAGAAGTTAAAAGATGAATTAAAATACGAGATGCATATCACCAATCCTTCTGTTTACCAGACTCAATCTACATCAACTCCCTATACTACTGAAATTTCTGCAGGTATGCCTTTGCCCATCACCACTTATGTGCCACCTGAGTATGTGCCTCCAAGTACATCTGTAGGATCAGGTTTCGCACCATCTATGGGTAGAGAAGATTTTACCAAATATAGGTTAACGCAGGAAAATTTTGTAATTAGTAAAGTTACAGAAAAGGTTTCAGAAATAGTTAGATAAATGGGCATCAGAATTTAAGCCTTTTTTTGATGGAATTGTAGCTAAGGAAATCCATCCATTCCAAATTGTTCAGGGTAGGATGAACAACATGGAGCCCCACATCACCAAAAGGCTAGATGAACTGTCTTTCCTCGATCTTGCTAAGCTCATGGCTGAATTTGAGTAGGAAAAGGCTGATATAGAAAAGTTAAAGGGAACGCAGCCATATCAGAACATTTTTTGGCCCAACCTTAGTGGTAAGTGACGATGATGAAGGTATTGTGGACCTAATGGAATAACCTATAAAATACAAAGAAAAATAGCACATGGATGAGCGAGCTGCAAGGAAAGTTGAAAAAAAGAGAAAGAGAGCAGCAATGACACCGAAGTAACATGAACAACATGATCTGAAGAAATCTAAAAATAAATCAAGGAAAGATAAAGAAAATAGAAAGAAGAAAGAAAAAGATAAAACAACATGAGTATCTACTAGTGCTACCCCAGCAAGGGGGCAAAGTTCAAGCTCAGTCCGAGAGATGATTCCTCCGATCGTGGAGGGTGAGGTTTTGAGTGACCCTAACACCATAGGGGCCAACATTACACCAGGTGAGAATGCAGGATCGTCACCACAATTCACAGATGCCTCAGATAAATAAGAGGTAATACAAGTCTACCCATTCCTTTGTACTTTAATTTAATGCTTTAAGGATAATTCATACTTTTTTATGTGGGGGTGGTGTACTTGTACCATGGGGGATTGTGTTGCCGATATTATTGACCCTACCATATGCTGTCTAAGAGAATCAGCATGTCTAGGATCATGTTAAGTTCACAATTGCAGTTTTTTTTCTAGGTTTAACTTTAGGTTTGCATTTTTCTTCCTTTTAAGTATGTTGTTAATGTTGGTCCATAAAATAAAAGTGTTGTTTGTGTTAGTATCTTTATATGAATACAGATTATGAATTGTGTTGGCATCAAGCTATGACTATTTCCATATGAATATTTACTTTTGTCTCCTAGGATATGTGATCAACTATTAGTGAATCTATAGTTGGCATTAACTTTTAAATACACATGACATGTGATGCAAATCTTAAGAATAGTAAACTTAGTTTGACTCAGTTTCCACTGTGTGTGCGAGTATTTGTATTAGTTCTTACATAGTTTGGTACCTAGAACTTGCTTGGTTTAATTAATGTTGTTCTTTAGTTGATGAGATAAGAAGGGATGGCAGACCACCTTGTGCTTTTAGTCTACTAAGCCAAAGTAATTAACCCTACCAAAAATAATTTTTCATTTTTAAACCCTTCTTTGAGCCTTTGTTTATTTTTCTTCATCACCAGGCATTCTAGTTAACTCTCTTTAAGCTATTAAAACCTAGCTTAAGGC
Organism: Capsicum annuum; assembly: GCF_002878395.1. NCBI lineage: Eukaryota > Viridiplantae > Streptophyta > Magnoliopsida > Solanales > Solanaceae > Capsicum > Capsicum annuum. Next base: position 181,121,521 of record NC_061122.1, on the reverse strand, counting down.
CTAGCCTAATAGTGGGAAATGTGTACATACACTTAGGTAAAACACCTAAGTTGAGGGTGGATATTGTAGGGCTGTGAACCGTCTAATGAAATATTGGTCTAGAATTGAAATTAGAGTATTTGGCCATGGTCTATTCAAGATAATATACACCTTGACTTATTGCATTAGCTAAGTTTAGGGTGGCTAATGCTTCTGTGTGTGTATATATATATAAATAAGAGAAAATGGGGTTATTGTGGTGAAGCATGAATGAGCGAGAAAAGGTAAGTGAGCTAGCAAAGCAACAACCTTGGTAGGAAGAATTCAAAGGTAAAGAGAGTTAAAGCATAGTATTTAGTCACTTTTGCCCATAATTCCTTCGTGACCTAGATAGATACCTCATTGCTATCCTAAAAACAACCTGCTTAATCTTAGAACTTAGCTATAAGGAGGCATTGGATGATAAAGGCAAGCTTATGGGTGTATGGACTATGTTTGTAACTTATTTGATGAGCGAGAGAGTTTTTATCTGTATCCACAAAATATAATGAGTGGTGGTTTTCCTTGATTATGAGGGCAACTTGAGTCATACTTAATTTAGCTAATCTTTGTAGATTATTGTATCCATGTTGTGTAAATGAATTAAATTTCAAACAATGTCGGTTATGGAATCTGACATGTTAAACCATATGATTTTGATGACAAGTTAATAGTTGTGTAAATATTGGTTTAGTAGTAAATGGCTGTCATTGTATTATTCATATTTACAATTTAGTGCTAAGTTGCTTGAGGATAAGAAATAATCATAAGTTGAGGGTGTTGATGATTTGGATTTTGATGAACTATGTTGTATTTAATGCTAGGTTATAGTGTTTTAGGGTAAGGAGCTAGCTGAAGGAAAAGACTTAATTCTTTTCAGAAAAACACTTCTAACAGTCAATATGGTGGACCACCAGTTCTGCGATGGGTCACCAACTTAACCGTCAGACCCAAAGAAAATCCATGATTTTAGAAGACTCAGCAATAACCCATCTGGTAGACCACTAGTCTTACAACAGGCCACCAGTTTGGCCATCAACGCTAAACATAACCTGGCATCCTAAAATATCCAGTGATGTCTCATATGGTGGACCATTAGTTTTTTGATGGACCATCACTTTGGTCATCAGAGATATCCAGAACTTGCCTCTCCAGGATCATCAGTGATGACCCATATGGTGGACCGTTAGACTTGTAACGGATCACCACTTTGGCCGTCAGAGCTATCCAGAACTTGTCTCTCAAGGATCATCAACGACGCCCCAAGTAGTGGACCACCAGTCTTGCAATAGATGACCAGTTTGTCCATCAGTGTTATCTAGAACATTACTTTCTAGGATCAGCAACAACGACTCATATGGTGGACCATCCTAGAATATTACTTTCTAGGATCAGCAAGGACGACTCATATGGTGGACCATCAGCTTTACGTTGGACCACCACTTTTGCGGTCAATTTGGACACATTCTTTTTAAATTCAAATTTGAAATCTCTATTACCTGGGAACATATAAATACCCAATTTTAGGTTTTATTAGGTATCTTATATCTTTCTATCTTTTATGAGAGTTTTCCATACTAGAAAACAAATTGTACATAGTTTTTCTCTGAGATTCATTTGTAGAATTGTGGATCTAGATTCCATTATCATTTTCTTTATTGAAGATTGAAGAACAATAATTGTGACTTTTGAATTAATTTATGAATAACACAATGACTTCTTTTCTTTCTGTGATAGAGATGTGTGGCTAAGCTCCCATAATTAGGGTTATGGGAGCCTCGATATGAATAGCTTATTGGGGGTTGTAAATCTAGTAAATTCCCATGATTAATTTAAATATCATAAACCCTTCTTTACTTTAATGAATTTTCTTGGTTGCAAACTTGAAAAGTGAACCCAAGAACAACACTTGTTCGAATAGAAAAATGTTTATTGGGAAAAGAAAGGGTTTATATAAATCTAAAGGCTTTAACTTTTGGATAGAGGGTTAGTATGGTCACTCCATTTTGCATTGGAGCACTTGATAGCAACCGAATCTTTCTTCCCTCAGGCTGTTGATTACTAGAGGACCATAAAGAGCTAGTGTTGAGACTTATTGAAATGACGGCAAGAGGCATGCCAACAATTTAATGTTATTGGTATTTTATCTAAGAGTGAGGATTCTTTCAGTAGAGTTCAGTCTTATTTGCAGCCCATCAGCTATATGCGGACAATATTCCATACTATGAGTAGTTCTTAAATTAGTCATGATGATCATAGTGAGTAGAGTCCCCATCAGACTTGTGGGGTATGGTATGATTCTTTGGGCTATGTAGACCATTTTGGATTATGAGGGACAGCATCTCAAAGTATTCCAGTATCTGAGTTTAGTTGTGTCATAATGAGACACTAGTTTTTAGAATGCCCTATGTATAAGGTATATGATCATCTAGAGTTAGCATATATTTCTTCCATCTTAGAGTTCCTGAGACGGGCTATAATTTTATATGTTTGGACATAATTTTGTGGACTTATCTCGGTGTCAGCTGGCTAAACATTTGGGCTCAGTTTGTGTCTCTCTATATTGATGCTTCAGGAGTTTCTACGGCTGTAGAAAGACTGACTACTAGTCTAGAGAGTGTCACTGATATGAGATTCCAGTCATTTAACTTATTTATATCATCTCATGATATTGTGAAATCTTCACTTAGAGCTGGTTCGCTTGGCACCTCAATTGATAATTCAATCGGTCAGTCCTATTTGGACCTATTCATATTTGTTTTCCCTATGCCCACTAGGCATGTGAATGCAAATGCCACTACAATTGGTGTGCATCTATTTCTCACATTTTCTCTTATTATACGTATTGGGGTTTTCATAACATTGATGATTCTATGCCTTGGTCAATTTATATTGGTCATTAGGTGCCAAATTATTAAATTCATCATTATGTTACTACTCTGTGGTTTATTGTTTATAGTTATGAATTGAGTAGATCTATACTGATATTTTCCTTATAGGTGTTATTTTGGGTTTGAGTCCTGTTTTTCTTGGGACATTTGCTCTATTAGAGTCCTTAAGTGGTACATGATATTGATGTTTATTTTGTTACCGCCTATTCAGTATGTTAATTTTGATATTATTGTTGATATTAGTACCACTGCATAAGGTTATTAATATTACATGATATTATTACTTGATATTGTTACTTAATGAATTTGATCCTTGCTGGGTAGCTCTATAGACTAGTGTTATCTAGTTAGGATTTTATTTTCTTGTGATATAATTCGGTGGGAGTAGATATAGCTTGATTTAATAATTTTTTCCCTAGCGCAATATGGTTGAATAAGTTTCTTATTGTTTTGTTGTATTATATTAATTTGGGGATGTATTGTGGCGTCTAAGGTTAGTTGACCTTCCATGGTTCTTTTTTGTTTTTGAGTCTACAATTTAGTTTATTGACTATTATTGAGTTAAAAGATTCTTAGAATTGCCTCCTTGGTTGTGAAGGGTTTTGTTTTGGTAATCTCTTTTGGTATAACCCATTTGTGACATGCACTAGTTTAAGGTATGTACTTCGTTTGTGGTTAGTTTATTAACCGATAGTGATTTTGATATTTATGTTGAGATGTTGTGCATTTATCTCATAGGTAAGTTGGGTTTATTCCCTTGGGGTGTTCTGCCCTATTGTTAGTGTGGATATTGAAAACTCCTTTGTTTTTATGACATGCTTGTCTAGCGGATTGGAAATTTAGAGGCAACTGTCCTTTCCTATGATCGCTTCTTAAGTTTGCAAATAAGAAACTCTTTAGCTTGTGCTGTTGGTTCTTTTGTGGTGGTCTCTACTCTGACCTTGGTTTTGAGATTTGTATTTCCATTTTGATGATATGATTCTAGGGTGGATTTAGAAATTCCCCTTATCAGCATTTGTTCAGCCTAGTGAGGCTTAGTGGAGTATTTCTCCTTGGTAAAATGTACCCGAGGCTATTTATTTTTCTAGATGGAGTATTGGATTAGTTAGTTCATGGTTTAAGTTTTATTTTTCTAATTTTCTAGAGCTTTTTCCATTTTTGTGTGGTTTACAACATTGGGAAGTTTTTGAGTATGTTTAGATAGTTCATGCCCTCTAGTGGATATGGTGTGAGTTATATGCATTTTAAACCAGTGGTTCATCCTTTTGTAAGATTTTTATTTTACAGCTATATTTCATTCCCTCTAACTGATATAGAATTAGTTGATTGCATTTTAGTGAAAGGTTAACCCTATGGTAGTTTATGTTCTTCAGATATATATCTATTGTGGCTTGGTATGATTTATCTCAGATATGTTAGATTTGGATATTAGAGTTGATTTGAGATAGTTGACATTGATATAGCCTTATTGTCTTAGTTTTTGATTGGACTCCTTAGAATAACAAATTGGAAGTATGATATTTTTAGAGAATTAATGCCTAACTATTTTTAGTTTTGATTTAGCTATTTGAGACAGAGCGATTCAGCCTTGGTATTGAGATTTTAGATTGGTGCTGTAGAGTTTGTGTGCAACTTTTGTTTTAGACTTGACCTTGTTTATATTTCATTTATAGGATGGTTGAGTCTACTCCGTAGTTGCCTATTCGGTCTGATCGATGTCGGTTGGAATATGGATGATAAGTTATTAGTGATAGCCTATGGACCCCATATTGGTTACTTCTATTTTGACCTCGAGCTTCAGTTTTCATTGGGAATTTGGGATGATTTACTTGGTAGGAGTAATATATACTAGTTGGAATCAATATGGCTTCATTCTTTGTGGATAAGACATCTTGGAGTGGAATATTCAGTGATGAGTAGTTATACCTTAGATTTTGAGATTTCAGTTTAATTTTTATCCGGACTGGTTACAACTTTATCATGGATTTTATTCATCGATTATCTTCATTTGTGTGCCCAGACAACACTTTATGAGCTCATTCTCATGTTTGTTGTATGGAATTTTAATTGGTCAGCTTTAGCTCTTTGAGTTCTCCATGATGAGACTGCATGGGTGAGACTCAGGTGATTGTCCTCCTAGCTTGGAGTAGATAGCAGGTGCAAAAAGGTAGAGGGAGTGTATATTTAGATTTGGATTTGGTGGCATGACTCATGACTTGGGTTGGCTTTGGCTTGGATGAGCCTTTGTTGATTTATGCAGATTTTGAGTTGGTAATAACATTTTTTGGTTTAGATGTACCATTCCTATCCTTCATTGTTCAGTTTGAGGTGAGTTAGTGGTTAAGTTTTGGCTGTTTGGAAGAAGAATAAGAGAGCTGGTTGAAAAAGGATAACTGTGGAGAAATCCGTTGCAAGTGTTCTGTCTTCATTGAGGTTACATGGGAAGTCATGTCGGGAGTATGCAGGACCAGTAGCTCATCTTTTCAAGCTTTTGAGATTCTTTATATCAATTGACATTTAGGGATGGAAGTCCTATTAGTAGTGGATATTATAATGATCATTCTAGTAATTTCTAGAGTTTTGTTTATCTATACTGTTTGAGCTTCACCATAGATGCACCAAGTCATTTATGACTTTCTATGACTGATGGTTCAGTTACAAGGCATGCTTCTAAGGGTCACACCATCTACTGGCAGGTGAGTCCGCATCTTTAGGTTCACTCAGTGCTGAATCCTACTCCTAACTGAAAGACACTGAACTAAGCATACTTAACTAGACTGGAGTAGGACTGTATTTACTGATTTTTCCTGAGTTCTGTATCTAACTGAGAGTACTGCTAATCATGACATGACTGATACTATTCTGTAACTGATATTGGATCTAAGTAAACAACTAAATTATAGGGTATTAAATACCCCAAGACTCGATAGCATAAAAAGTAAAGCATAACATAATCTTGAAAACTTAATAATGGCTACTTAATCACAACCCACTCATTGAGATATTTTAGCAAAAACTTGTAATATATTTACTCATACATGAATGGAGAATACATTCTATCATGTTATAATGGCTCCATTTCACTCACACAGTCATTTTATCAAACACATTGGGAGCATGCGTAGATCATACAATAATCAACACATAAAGTTATCATGGTTACATAAACCAACTTGCAAATTGAAGGGTTTATCATGAAGATCATGTAATTCAACACATAAAATTATTAATTTCATAAAATCTTGTAATTTAATCATGAACTAAAACCCAATAATAACATGAACGTGAATTCAATTCAATTCAAGCATCGAAGTTCATAATTCAACATCTTGTAGTTTGAAAAAGGATTCGTGGAATCTATGGGTTAAAGGAACCCATAGATGAACACCTAACATACCTTGGGTTAATAATTCTTAAAGGTGCTTGAAGAAATTCTTGAGTTTTGACCTTTATTACTGAAGCTAGGGTTTGTTTTCTTGAGATAATATGCTTTGATTTTAGGGAAAATTAAATAATAATGATGTAAATAGGTTAGTTTAGGGTAATTTATGTGTTAAAGGCTGACTTGGGTCATGGAATAATACCCAATTAGCGCTGTGAATTATTTAAAATTGTTACTGAAAAATTCCCAATTTGGGCACCTGGCGTGACATGCCACTATTGCGCTAAGCCACTGAAAAATGACAATTAGGAATTTGGATAGTGGTGCGACACACTGGAATTGCATTAAAATACTGGATGGGACCTGGAATCTTGGTATGATATGGTACAGTCGCATTGCTTTATAGGAAATTGACAATTGTGGATTGGGTCCTTGGCGCGACACACCAATATGGTGGAGTAACACTGGTTTTGCCAATTGGTAAATAATTTGATGGCACGATGTTGTTGTATCACGTTGGATCAATAAAAAATGACAATTTCCATTTAGACGGCCTCCGTGATGCACTGATGGAACAGGTGGTACAGTGTTTTATGAAAATAGTCATAACTCTTCGCCCGGATATTAGATTTGGGTGAATTTTATATCGTTGGAAAGCTAATTAAATTTCCTATTCAATGGAAGACTCTAATCTTAAAAATATTAAGTATTTAAAATATTTTATATAAGATGACTTATGTACTTAGAGATAAGTTAAGCTTAAGAAATACGTGGTATTACATAAATAGAGATGGATGACTTATCTTGAGTGTATGCTAAGTAGGCTACCTGTTATGGATTATGCATTGTATTTTTAAGCTTTTATAAAAAAACATGTTCACTATAGTATGAGATAGTGGTTGTAGGTCTATATCCTTAATAGGTCTCTATGTCATATTTTATGTATCCTTTGAGGTTTTTTAAGTTAGCAAGACACACTAATATGAGTATACTAATAGAGCATAAATAAGTGTGTGGATTTATCAGTTGGCTAAGACTTCAAGATCATTTAACTACTCATCGTATGTTACACTTCAAAAAAATATTTTTCTAGGTAGTTGATCATATGCAAACCATTCAGGGGATACATTTTGAGGCCTACAGAGGTAGCTATAAGGGTCCTCACTTTCAATATGGTTTTATAGTTCTGAATCTAAATGTCGGATCTTAATTATTAAGGGTCATCAGCATCACTTTAATCATAAAAGAGCTGTTCAAGCAATAATATGAATTATAGATGAGGATGAGATGGGTTATAGTGTTAATAGTGGTTAGATCTTTAATTAGGATATGTAGGGTTAATATTTAGGGTTTTGTTACCATGGTGGACATTCTTTTTATGTAGGGACTTCTTACTAATCTATGATCGACAGAGGTTTTTATAATGTGATGACTTTGGGAATTTTTCTAGGGAGTACCCTAGGTGTGGGCTTATAAGATAATTTGGTTTGCTAGTTTATATTTTTAAGCTCCATTACCACTGACCCAAATATGGTGTATAAGGTCACATGGGTGGTATTGTAAGTTCTAGTTGTGTTACTTAAATAGGTAGGGTTGGTGTTCATATTGGTACTCAGTAGAGGAGCAAACATAGTTAATTGTACTCTTTTTAAAGTAGGCTAGAGGAGATGTCTTTAGATGTTGTTATATAAGGTATAATTTCAATTCTTTATCAACTTGATATTATGTTATTTTATCCGATATCTGCTTACTCTTATTTGTATTTCTACTTTTCTACCCATTTAGAGTTGTCTAGAGTGTATTTACTTATGCTTATGCATGTAACCTTCTCCCATATTGTTTCATTTATAGTGGATTGAGTGTATCTATCTTATTTGGTGACTATCTTAGATAATGAACTTAGGTAGATGTTATCCTAGACATATCCTAGATAGTCTCAACAGCGTGAGTGATTTTTGAGCATCTCATCTACATCATCGCAGTTGGTGAGTCCTCATAGTTTGGAGACTTAGCTATTCAGATTTCTAGTTTATTAGTAAATAATTAAGTCTTCATTTCAGACAATTTGAGTCAGTTCGGGCCTATCATAGTGACTCTCTAGATTCAGTCAATAGAGGCTTGTCAGACTACTAGATTCAGTTTTAGACTTTAGATGCAGTATTCAGATTTTCAATATTTTCTTTATTAGACTGATGAGATTAGTATTTTTAGTTATTCTCAGATAATTCAAATAGTTTTTTGCATTTTTTACTATATTACATTCATATTCCCCTATTTTGAGAATCAGATTTAGCAGAAGGTAGCTAGGGTTAGCTCAGGACTACTTGTAGTTTGGAGCACCATGTGGCACCATGAGAAATCACATTATAGGGCGTTACAAACTTGGTATCATAGCCTAAGGTTTAGAGTGTTCTAGTGATTCAGAGAAGTTATGTTACATAGAGTATTGATCATCGGTGTGAAGTGCGCCACATTTATGAGCAAGCAGCTATGAAGCATCTTAGGAAATCATCTATTCTTTCATGATCTATCATTTATTCAGTGTCTCTATCTACTTCTGACTCGCGCTTTCATATAATAGAAAATCATCCTCATCGAGCTAACACGTTCAGAAATGATAACCAACTACCTCAGCCCGCAGATCCTTTGAATGAGAATGTGTCATTTGTGGAGTTTTATACTGCCTTTCAGTCACTAGCCCAAGCTATGGTAGCTATTGTTCAGGGTACCCATCAGGCTGCAGTCCCACTTCAGAAAGATAGGGATTTAGCCGCTTCCAAAATTATAGATTTTATGATAATAAACTTGCCAAAATTCTTTGGTTCAAAGGTAGGTGAGGAACCATAATTTTATCTAGATGAGGTGAAGAAAATCACAAGAATTATGCATGTTTGTCAAGTAGAGAGTGTAGAATTGGTATCCTAAAGGCTGACGGATGTTGTATTTGAATGGGTAGTGATTTTGAAGAAAAGTAGAGGGGAGAATGCAGCTCCCATGACTTGGTAGATATTTCAGGTTGTGTTTATATACAAGTTCTTCCATAGGAGATGAGTGAAGCTAAGATAGAAGAGTTCATGAACCTGAGGCAGGGCTCAATGATAGTGAAGGAGTATTGCCTTAAGTTCAACCAGCTGTCTAAGTATGCCCCTGATCAGATGGCTGACCTTTGATCAAGCATGAGTAAGTTTGTGACCGGTGTGTCTAGGTTGGTAGTTAAGGAGTATAGAAATACTATTCTTATTGGAGACATGGATCTTACTAGGTTGATAATGCATGATCAACAGATAAAGTTAGAGAAATAGAAGGAAATAGAGAGAGTAAATAAGTAGGCTAGAATAGGAAAATTTGAGTATATCCAGGCTAGATCTCATGGAGGAAATTGTTAGCAGTTTCAGAATCGTTAATCTATGCCTGCACCTTCTTTAACAAGTGCTTCTGTACCCAGTAATAGGTAGGAATAGTGGGGTAAGTCTTTTATGTCTTGATCCTAGAATAGTATAAGTGGTAGGCCCAGTTATGCTCAGTGTTCTTAGTGTGGTAAGACTAATCTGGGTGAGTATTTGTGGGGTCAAAAACGTTGTTTTGGTTGTGGCCAATATGGTTATGGAATCAAAGAGTGCCTGTATGCTAGACTGGGAAACAGAGATGTCTGTCCCCAGACATAGGCTACTAGCGCACCAACTCCTTTAAGTTGCCCAGCTCCTTCTCAGGGCGTATTATCCAGTATTAATGGTGGTCAATGCCTGAATTGATTCTATACTTTACCATCCCACCACAAACAGGAAGATTCACCAGATGTTGTTACTGGTATGCTTCGTGTCTTTCATTTGGATATTTCTATGTTGTTAGACCCAGGGTCAAGTTTATCTTATGTGACCCCATTAGTTGCAGTATATTTTGAGATAAGTCCTGAGAAGATCTCTAAGCCTTTCTTTGTTTCTACCCCAGTAGGTGTGTCAGTTATTACCAATCAAATTTATAAAAAGTATCCAATCACTGTCTTTCATAAGGTCATGATAGCAGACTTAATAGATTTAGACATGGTTGATTTTGCTCTTATTCTCGGTATAGATTGGCTCCATTCTTGTTATGAAACCATACATTGTTGCACCCGTGTGGAGAAGTTTTAGTTACCAGTGGAGTCAGTCTTTGAGTGGTCAGGTAATTCAGTGTCTCCCAAAGGCCATTTCATATCTTATCTTAAGGCCAAAAAATTGGTATCCAAAGGTTGCATTTACCATCTAGTTTGAGTCAAAGACACTAAGTCAGAGACTCTAACAATTCATTCTGTCAATGTAGTCAGTGAGTTTCCTGATATCTTTCCTGAAGATTTGCCAGGGTTACCTCCCAATAGGGAAATAGAATTCGGTATTGACCTTCTCTAAGATACTCAGCCTATTTCCATTCCTCTTTCTCATATGGCTCTAGCCAAACTTAAAAAGTTAAAGGAGAAACTTAAAGATCTTTTAGATAAAGGTTTCTTAAGGCCCAATATTTCTCCATGGGGCGCTCCTCTCCTATTCATGCAAAAGAAAGATGGTTCTTTGTCAATGTGCATTGACTATCGTCAGCTAAATAAAATGACAATCAAGAACAAATATCCTCTTCGTTGAATTGACAACTTATTTGACCAACTCTAAGGTTCAAGTTATTTCTCAAAGATAGACCTTAGATACAACTATCATCAGCTTAAAGTAAGAGAGGGCGTTATTCCAAAGATAGCTTTCAGAGTTAAGGTTATTTTGAGTTTCTAGTCAAGTCTTTCTGGCTAACCAATTCCCCAACATCTTTCATAGACCTCATGAATCAAGTATTCAAATAGTATCTAGAAATGTTTGTCATAGTATTCATAGATGATATCCTCATGTACTCCTGTAGTGAGGATGACCACGTAGGTCATCTTAGAATTGTCTTTCAAACTTTTCAAGATCATCTATTGTTCTCTAAATTCAGCAAGTGTAAATTTTTGCTAAGATTAGTAGCTTTTCTCAGTCATATTGTGTCCGTCGATGGCATTAGAGTAGATCCCCAAAAGACCAAAGTAGTAAGAAACAGGCCTAGACCTATTTCTACATCAAACATTAGAATTTTCTTGGGTTTAGCTGGCTATTACCACCATTTTTTCAAAGGTTTCTCATCCAATGCCTCCCCTATGTCTAGACTGACCTAAAAGAAAGTTAAGTTCCAGTGGTCAAATTCCTGTGAGAAGATTTTTCAGGAGTTGAAGACTCGACTAACTTCAACCCCAGCCTTAGCATTACAAGATGGGACAAATGGTTTTGTGGTGTATTATGGTTCCTTCGGAGTTGCTTTAGGTTTTCTATTGATGTAGAGAGGTAAGTTCATAGCCTTTGCCTCTGGACAACTTAAGCATCATAAAAAGAATTACCCAAACCATGATCTTGAGTTAGCTGCTGTGGTGTTTGCTTTGGAAATCTGGAAACATTTACTGCATGGTGTGCATGTTAATGTGTTCACAGACCCAAAAGTTTGAAGTATGTGTTTACCCTTAGAGAGTTGAATCTCCATCAAAAAAGGTGGTTAGAATTGCTAAAAGATTATGACATAAGTGTGTTGAACCATTAGGGAAAGGCCAAGTAGTGGCAAACACCCTTAGTAGGTTATCTATCGGTCATGCTGTTTATGTGGAAGATAATAATAAAGAGTTAGATCAGGAAGTTCATCATTTTGCTAGATTGGGCGTTAGGTTGGTTGTTTCAGTTGAAGGAAATATTTGGGTTCAGAGTAGTTCTAAATCTTTTCTAGTATCAAAAGTGAAGGAGAAACTAGATATGGATTCTAGTTTGGTCAAACTAAAAGAGTCAGTTAAAGATCAAAAGGTAGAGGTTTTATCCTAAGGGGGAGATGGCATGTTAAGATACCAGAGTAGATTGTATGAGCTATGTGTTGATGATTTGAGATAGCAAATTATGGCAGAAGCACATGGTGCACGTTATTCTATTAGTCTAGGTGCTTCCAAGATGTACCGTGATTTGCGGGAAATCTATTTGTGGAGCAATATGAAGAAAGATGTAGCAGAGTTTGTAGCAAAGTGTAAAACTTTTCAATATTTTAAGGTAGAGCACAAAAGACCTGGTGGTATATTGCAAGAGTTTGGTATCCCCACTTGAAAGTGGGAAGAGGTGAATATGGATTTTGTGACTGGTTTACCTCATTCGCGTCGTCAGCATAATTTGATTTGGATTATTGTAGAAAGATTGACAAAGTTAGTACATTTCTTGCCAGTTCATATGTCCTATACAGCTGAGGATTATGCTAAGCTGTATATCCGAGAGTGAGTCAGATGGCATGGTGTTCCCTTGTGTATCATTTCACATAGGAGTACTCAGTTCACTTCCAAATTTTAGAGAGCTTTTTTAAAGGTCTTGGCACCCTAGTCCATCTTAGTTTTGCTTTCCACCCTTAGATGGATGGTCAAGAAGAGAGGACCATCCAAACTCTTAAAGATATGTTGAGGGAATGTGCTTTTGATTTCAAAGGTAGTTGGGATGAGCATTTTCCATTGAATGAGTTCACTTATAATAACAGTTACAATTCAAGTATAGAGATGGCCCCATTTAAGGCTCTTTATGGAAGGTGATGTAGATCACCCATTGGTTAGTTTAAAGTGGGTGAGGCCGCTTTACTTGGGCTCGATGCAGTGTTTGAAGCTATGGAGAAATTTAAGTTGATTAGGTAAAGATTGAAAACAACGTAGAGTCATCAGAAATCATATGCAGATGTATGAAGAAGGGACCTCGAGCTTAAGGTTGGTGATTTAGTGCATCTAAAGATTTCACCCATGAAAGGGGTGAAATGATTTGGCAAAAAGGGGAAACGTAGTCCCCGGTATGTTGGCCCTTACAGAATTATGAGTTGTGTTAGGATACTAGCTTTAACTGAAGGTAATACTCTTTTTTTTTGTAATTTAGTTCTTTTCTAATCACAGTTTTATCTATATAGTTGTCCTCATGTAAGTTCATGCACTCACAGATTAGCTCAGAAGCTCAAAATAATTTAGATTTAGTTTCACAATTTATTTCAGTTGTGCATACTATGATATACCCTTAGATTCCTCACTATTCTTAGTAGAACTAGCCACATTCAAGGATGAATATTTCTAAGAGGGAGAAATTATAGCACCCCATACTTTCCCTAGATCAATTTAGTATTGAGAATGTCAAGCGTTGGCATCAAGAGAGAATGACTTTTCATACATATAGAATATTCTATATTTAGACCCTTCAATGATATAAGATTTGCCTAAATCCAATAATCGAGTAAGAAGTTATGGCTATTTTAAGTTCCAGTCATAAAACACCGTCATTTCAGTCACTAGCGCATTGCAGAGACGATTTAGATGACAATTGTCAATTTCCAATGAGCCTACATGATACTAGCACATCACACTAGTGGACAAAATGGTAAACTAAACAGCACCGCGGTGGTGGCGCATCACAGAGGGAGCCCAGTTCCCACTCGTCCCTTTTCCAGTGAGCCACCACAATTGTGGTATGTTGTGGTTACCATCTAGCTTGAAAAATTTTGCATTTTCAATTCCATTTAACAGTTTGAAGGGGGTATTTTAGTAAATCCCCAAGGCCCCAATCCATCTTAAACATAAGATTAATCATATTCCAAGCACTATTTGCTCATTATTCTTCATTCTCTTCAAAGGTAAAACCCTAGAAACCAAAAACTCCTTCTCCAAGAAATCCAATTCCTCGATTAATTCTCCAAGGAAGTTCAAGATCAAGGATTCCCAATTCAAAAACTCTAAGAATTCATCTCCATATCATTAATAGGAATCCAAGATTCAAGTTTTTCATCTAAGATCATCAATTAAGGTATGTGGGGTTTTTCAACAAGGATAATACTTTCATTCTTGTGCCCAAAACTTATTTTAATAACAAATTTTACTTAATTTTATGTGATTTCCCATGAAATTGAAGTTAGGGTTTATACCCACTATTGCTATTTATAAGATTATGAGATTTCAATTGATTTAGAAGTGGAGTTGAATGTTTATATTCATATTTTCAATCATGTTATAGAAATTTTTAGATTCTGAGTTGATTTATCAATATTTACATTATCAAGAACGAACATTTTGATATTTTAACAAAAGCTCAATGCATGGGTCATTAAGCCCTAATTAGAGAGTGCTATTTCAAGATTATTTATGCTATGAGCACCATATGATAAGATTATTCTCACATTTTTCATAAATATTTGACCTTTCGGTACCAAACTAAGATAAAGAATCCACATTGTTCATATGACTTGATATTTAAAGAAAGAAAAGCATAATTGGTTTTCTTGTAAACCCTTGTGCTATTTTTGAAGTGGATTTCTTAAGATCCTGAGCATAAGAATAGAAGTAGTATTTAGCACCGAGATGGTATGTTACCAAGGTTTCATTCGCAGAACTACGCACCACCGTAGGATTATGATTATTCCCACTTCTACATGGATGACTAAGATTGTGATAACTTAAGATAAGAAGTTCTATTTCAATGGCAAGGGTATAATAGCCCTCCCAAATGTGGGTAAGACATTAGATTCCATGAATGCTTACATAGCTTATGTCGGTTAGAAAAACCTCCGAAAAGAAGACCCCTACTCTTAATATAGTTTATTGGTTTAAAGCCTTAATATAAAATCATATGTTTTTGAAAGCTATGGTTTCTAAGTTTATTAAAGTTTTGAAATGAAGCATTTCCCTTAGAGTTTACAAGATAATATAGTAGTCTTCAGAAAGAACAAATTTTTGAACTAAATATAATAGCTCACAAGATTTATAATATAAGCTTTATTTCTCATGATTTATGATGCGCTGTTTTCAGATTTCTCAAGCGCATGTGAGTCTTTTAAATTTAGCATGCAGGATTTTATAAATTATGATAATATTATTTACTTATTGCATTCACCCCCATATGGTCAGTATATTCCCAAAGTACTGATTCACATATATGTCTATGTGCTACATTGTCTCATAATGTAGGTTTAGGTGCTCAGTCTCAGCAATGTGAGTGATTTCCATGCATCTTATCTACATCTGTACAGTTGCTGAGTCCTCATAGTTTGGGGACTTAGCTATTCAGAGTTCCAGTTTATTAGTAGATAATTTAGTATTCATTTCAGACAGTTTGAGTTAGCTGAGGCCTTTCCCAGTGACTCTCTAGATTCAGTCAGTAGAGGCTTGTCGGGCTACTAGATTCAGTTTTAGACTTTAGATGTAGTATTCAGATGTGGAATATAAATAGGATGAGTTCCTGGCAACACATCAATGCCAAAATTTATCTCTCTATCAGGGGGTATCCCTGGGAGATCTTCGGGAAAGACTTCTGGGAATTCATTCACTACAGGGACTGACTGCATAGGAAGATTTCCAACCTTTGAATCTTTTACTCGAATTAGATGGTACACAAGGCCTTTGGAGATAAGCTTTTAGGCTCTAAGACAAGAGATAAAGTGACCTCTAGGTTCCACAAAACTCCCTACCCATATAATTGGTGTCTCATTCGGGAAAGAAAAAGTGACCTTTTGGTTCTGCAATCAAGGGTAGCATAACACGAATAGAGCCAGTCCATCCCAAGGATCACATCAAAGTTTATCATATCCAGTTCTATAAGGTCTGCCACCATTTCCCTACTATTAATAAACACAACACAATTTCTATATACCCTTTTTGCAACAACAGAATCACCTAAAGGAGTAGAAATAGAGAAGGGTTCTATAATGACTTTGGGCTTAAACCTGAAACCAATAGCCACATAAGGGGTAACATAAAATAAAGTAGACCCGGGATCAAGAAATACATAAACATCACAAGAAAAGATTCGTAATATACCAGTGACAACATCTGGTGAAGCTTCCGCCTACTGGCGGTTAGTCAAACAATATAATTGGTTGCGGTCGCTTTTGGCAGCTGAAGGGGCACCCTTAGGAAAAGGAGCTATGGAGGTGGCTTGGGACTTAGCCCCCCTCCCCCCTCCCCTGAATTTCCTCTAGCAGAAGGATAATCTTTTTGAAGGTGACCTACTTTGCGACAAGTATAGTAGTTTCTCCCATCAAACCAGCACTTCCCTAGATGATTACTTCTACAAACCTCACACCACGTATGAGTACAACGCTACTGGACCACACTGCCTTGAGACTGTGTACCTAGAGCTTTAGACCCATGAGGAGCCTGAAAATTCTGAGTTTGTGTGTCTGTCGGTGGTCTGGGTGCTGGGGCACTGGCTACTGACTGTGCATTATTCCAAAACTTCTTCTTCTTCTACCACTTATTACCCCTGTCACCACTCTACGGCTGACTCTAGTGCTGGTCCGCAGATCTAGCTCTCTTAGCCTGTCTGTCTTTCTCTCTAGATTCAACAATCTTTTTCTTCTTCTCTTCCACTTGATGTATATGAATAGTCAGTCTAGCAAAGTCTAACTCCTTATTCAACATAGCCCCCTGACACTTAATTACCAGGTTATCAGAAAGGACAGATGCAAATTTCCTTATTCGGGCCCTCATATTACTATTTAACTTTGGTGTATGTGGGCTAGTTTATTAAACTTCAAAGTGTACTCGTGGACACTCATACTGCCCTACTTCAAATTCATAAAATCTTGTGCTTTGGCCTCTCTCAACTCCAGAGGAAAGAATCGATAAAGGAAGGCTTCCACAAATTCGCTCCAAACTGTGGGCTCATCACTTTCACTTTTTTTATCTTCCTAGTCGGCATACCACTGACTCGCAATGTCTTTGAGCTTATAAGTTGCTAACTCCACCCCTTTAACCTCATCTACATGTATCACCTTAAAGATCTTTTCCATCTCATCCACAAACTCCTGTGGATCTTCCTCCACCTTGGTGCCAGTGAACTTAGGTGGTTTATGTTCATGAAATGTCTGACTCTAGTAGCCTCAGATATAACAAATGCAGAACCAACATTTTTCAATCATTGAGCTTGGTTTGCTACCAATTGTGTGAACATATGAATAGACCGTCTGAATTCTGTATTTAAAATATCTCCCTGAGCAGTGGAGGGATAGTTGACATTAATTCGTGGAGCCTAAGGTGGATTGGTCGGGACTAGAGGGACTCCCGGAGTAGGGAAAAATTCTAGAGTGTGAGCCCTATTACGGGTTTGCATCCCATGGGTGGGACAATTCAGACTCTGAAGCACAAACTAAATCACAAAAAAGGGAAACATTTCCTAAATGCCTAGCAGCCTCCTGCCTATAAGTGTGGTGCGCTACACACCCATAAACAAGACTCTACCCGATGCAATTTTGAAGACACCCTGGGACCATAAACTATGCTTTTATACCAAGTTTGTCATGACCAGAACTAGAGCCTGGCCGTGATGAGCATTTCGAACCATGGAGACCCAAAACACCCCTATCTTTCTGGTAATCATACATCTAAGTCATATGATCAAAGTAATGCAAAAGAAACATAATATAACGGAAACATGGTCAAGAATCATAGGAAAATGAAAATGAGGAATAGTGTCCGACAATCTAAATCAACATCTCTAAAATCGTCTGCGAAATCTCTACTACATGACTGAAACAATGTCAATCTGAAAACTAGGATAACGCCCCTAGTAGACCCAAAAATTGAATATAAGATTAAATGAATGTAGGAAATAAGACCTTTCAAAACATAGAAGGCTCTCTACTTGTCTCTACAGCTCTGTCTAAAAGTTCTACCAAATCTCTTGACCCCGAGACTAGGCCTCTGAACCTGAGAGGTTGGAGAGAGAAGGGGGTCAGCACAAAAGTACTGGCATGCAGAGATATTAAAACAAAACATAATATTTTTACAAAGTATAGTTGAGAGCCATGATAAAACAATTTCATATCAAATCATCTGAAAACACATGGGTGTAATGGAATAGTTTTTCTCAACAATAATGAAATGCAACTGAGCTAGGTGGAATACCCTACATAATTTACACCAACTGTTAAACCTCGGTTGCTGCTGTGATTAGAATATAAGTGAGGGAGAAAAACTTAAGACCACACAGCATGGTGTCTTGACCCAATGGTAGTGCCGAAGATCACTTGACTCGGGTACCTTCAGTTTCAACAGTTTGAAATTGTGTATAATCTCCAAAAGGCTGTAAAAGAACATGTATTGGCTGACTTTTTGTCAGACCACTTGATACTTGATGATTGGGAACAGAGTGATGAAATTGCAGATCAACATGTAATAGCTATTGAAGTCAAACCCTCGTGGAAGATGTACTTTGATAGTGCTGCATATCGAGATGGAGCAGGTGCCGGTGTTGTGTTTATCACTTCATAAGATGAGGTAATCCTATATGATTTTACTCTAACAAACTAATTCTCTAATAATGTTGCTGAATAGAAGTTGTTAATACTTGTACTTGAGATGGAAGATGACTTGAAACAACTGAAATTAAAAGTCTTTGGTGACTCCCAATTGGTGATCAAGCAAGTTTTGGGAAGATATGAAGTCAAAAAGCCTGAGCTACGACCATATCATGATTATGCACAGAAGTTGATTGGGTGGCTTGGTGAATTAACCCTCCAACATGTGCCAAGGATAGAAAATAAGTAAGATGATTCCATAAATACTTTGCCTTAACCTTGACTCTTCCAGATCAAACACAAATTATTATCCACCAAGAATGGGTCAAATAAGGATGTAGAAAATAAGGTTGAATACCTCATTATCGTATCTGAAGATGTGAAAGATGATTGGAGATAACCTATCACTGATCACTTATGTGATTTGATAATTCAAGAGGATCCAAGGAGAAGGACTGACATTTATTATCGTGCACCTTACGTGTTTTACTATAGAGAATACTATACAAATAATCATCTGAAGGAATACTCTTGCGATGTCTAAGAGAGGAAGAAGTAATTCAGGCTTTGAAAGAAGCATACTTAGGAGTTTATGGATTGAATCAGTCTGGATTGAAGCTCTATTTTCACATTAAAAGGATGGGATACTATTGGCCAATGATGGTTAAAGATTTGTTAGAGTATGCTAGAAGATATAAGGCTTGTCAATTCGATGCGAATTTCATACATCAACCTCCTAAAGTATTACACCCAAATTTAGCATCTTTTCTATTCATTGCTTGGGAATGGATGTTGTTGGTCCACTACAAAAGTCATCTTGAGGACACATATACATCTTGGCCGCAACAAATTTCTTCTTGAAATGGGATGAAGCTATTATTCTCAAAAAGTAAATAAGGAGAATGTTGTGAATTTAATCTGAGTGAATATCGTCTACCACTTTGGAATCCCTCAATATATAATAACTGACAACAGCAAGCCATTTGATAAAAAGTTGATGAACAAGATTTGTGATCTCTTTAGATTTAACAAATGCAAGTTTTAAGTACCATGCCTCCACCAATGGTAGAGTCAAAGCGTTTATTAAGACTTTATGAAATCTATTGAAGAAAGTCATCTCCAAATCCAAAAGATACTGACATGAAAAAATGGACGAAGCTTTATGGTCATATAAAACAACTTACCATACACCAACATAAAAAACCCCGTATTCACTTCCTTTTGGAGTTGAAGCAGTCCTCCCCTTTGAGTGTCAAATACCTTCTTTGAGACTCGTTATTCAAAAAGCGCTCACTGATGGAGAAAATGATAAGTTGTATTTTTTGAAGTTATAATCTCTTGATAAGAAAAGACTAGAGGATCACCAAAATCTTTAATATTACCAAGACCTTCTATCTCATTCTTTTAACAAAATAGTTAGCTTAAGGTCATTCCAAGTAGGAGATCAAGTCTTTGCATTTAGAAGACCCATTATCACTTTCTATAACTCTGGGGGAAATTTTACCCCTAAATGGGATGGACCATATGTCATACAAGAGGCATAATCTTGTAGTTCCAGACGCCGTGTAAATTTGTCCTATCATTGCCAAGTTCTAGAATAAGTACTATCCTTGAAGGAAGAAGACACTCCTTAAGTCACGAGTATAAACTTCATTTCTACTCCTGTCCCTCAAGAGTATAAACCATTTAAGGCTTAAAAAAATGTCTACTAGGTAGAAAATCTTGAAAGAGGCGGCCTAGGCAAAACTTAGAAAAAAAACACTCATCCCAGAACTACATTGTGACTTGATCCTCGTTACTGAGGTATGTAGGCGGTTGGAATCTCATTATATGTTCAGTTGCATGAGTGTCAAAAAAATTCTAGTAGTATTCGCCATATAGATACCAAGTATGAAAATATTCTAATTAAATCTTGGATTCACTCCAAGTATTATGGCTCAATGAGGGAAAACTCCAATGAAATATGAGCTTCGTTCTCATAAGATGAAGTCTCCTAACTCCCTAAATTTGGAAGTTGAATAACTCAAAATGCCAAATTTAGGAGTGAAAGTTCCCAAAATCTACAAGTATTCATATCAAGGCCTCTCAAATCTCTAAGCCTTATGGTGGATAATATTTTTCCCTTTGTACCTTATTCTGGTCTCTTACGGGCTTATCCTTAAGAGGATATCAAAATTTCCATGCCTTAAAGTGGACATGATTTGTCCTTTTGCCCCTTAAGCTAGCCTCTTACGTGTTTATCCTTAAAATGATATAAAATTTCCATGCCTTAAGGTGGAGAAGATTTGTCCTTTTGCACCTTAAGCTGGCCTTTAACGGATTTATCCCTAAAAGGATATTGAAATTTCCATGGCTTAAGGTGGATAAGATTTGTCCTATTGCACTTTAAGTTTGCCTCTCACGGGTTTATCCTTAAAAGGATATCAAAATTTTTATTCCTTAATGTGGAAAAGATTTGTCCCTTTGCACCTTAGGCTGGCATTCAAATGGATTTGTTATGTAAAGGGACCGTCTTAAAGTCAAATTGGTTGGTCTTAGAGTGTACGGAGGCAAATTTAAACTCTCACCTAAGCCAATTATTTCATAGCCATTATATGGTAGTCAAATTGTTGGTCTTAGAGTGTATGGAGGCAAAGTTAAACTTTTGCACCCTAAGCCGATTGATGCATAGCCACCATCTGGAAGTAAAATTGGTTGGTTCTTAGAGTGTATGACGGAGAAGTTAACTCTCTCACCCTAAGCCCATTGTTGTATAGCGAGCATCTAGAAGTAAAATTGGTTGACCTTAGAGTCTACGGAGGCGAGTTAAACTCTCGCATCCTCAGCCGATTGTAGTAAAGCCACCATCTTTATGTCAAATTTGTTGGTCTTAGAATGTTTGAAGGTGAAGTTAAAGTCTCGACCCTAAGGCGATTGTTGTGTATTTCAATCTATTTTAATACTAGAAAAAAAGAACCAAGAAAATAAAAGAGGTCAATGAAAATCACAATGAAAGAGAAAGAAATTACCTCGCTGTGAATATAGATCACGAATGAAGCTATTGTCAATTTCTTTTTCAAGTCTGTGGTGTAAAAGAGATGGGGACATCTTAGGCCATTTTTAGGCCACAAATATACAATTTCTACTTGTTAATAGGTAAAGGAGTCCTACACTTTTCAATTGATGCTTCTTAATATGTAAAGGACTTTTAAGGTCGCCTGTTGAGGCTGTGGCTAGTTCTAGTTGAGTGGAAATCGAGAGCAAATAAAAATATGTGTGTGCTTCAAAAATCTAATTGGCTTAAGTATAGATGTGGAGAGGCGGCATCAAGAAAAGACGGTGGTAAATTAACTAGAAGTTAAATTATATGAATTCAATTAGAAAAGAAGAGGCAGTAAATTAAAATTAGAATGTCTCACATCCTATAACAATTTGAAGTTAAAAAGGAAAAGCAATAATTTTGGCATTCACCAATCAAATTCTTCAGAGAAAGAAAATGATCTAATGTACTATCTCTGGTCAAAGTACATTATTTGGAGTTAAATTTCAGTTAGAGTTCTTAGAGTTCTAAAATTTGTGGGAGTCTTCAAGAATAATTCAAATTCTGTTAGAGTTCATAGAGGCTACTCTATCCTAAACCCTGAATTATGTCTTTATAAATGGTGTCTTACTCCCTTAAAGAAAAATCTTCAATATCCTATAAATTCATGGGTATTCGTAAAAAGATTGGGATCTCAAATATCCTATAAAATCATGGGATATTCATAAAGAGTTCATCCTACGTTTGATAAATATGCCACTATTTACCCTCGAATTATGGAGAAAATCATGAGAGAAGAATAAAGGGAGGAACAGATTTATACCAAATCATTTATAAATAAAACTGTTGTTTCTTCATATTTTTTATGTATAGTTGAAGTTTATTTTCCATAAATTAAATTATGTTGGAAAAACCGTAATCGCACTTGATTTGTCGCGATCACGGTTACCGCGACCACGTGTAGATCAATGCGATTGAAATTACTGACCATCTTGACTATCCGTGATCGCATCCCTTAGGCTGGGATCGCGGTAACTGAGGACTTTTTATGATCCAGGTCATCAGGATGCACTTCCTTTCTCATCCTTTAATCCTTTTTATCTCAAGTCCACATCTTTCCATCTCATAACCTGTATACCTGCAAAATATGGATATTAGTTCATTTAATCATACATTTATCTTTTGATCATTCAAAATATGGTGATTTCCATGAATGTCGAGTGTAAATGAGTTGTAAATTCAGCGCTAATAAACACCCCTAACATAATGTTTTGATTGTCCTCAAGAAACACTACCCCTTAACATGAGACTATGCATATTTATACCCACATTGAATGACAAAAATGATCATAACGACTTCAAGCTTAGTTAATACCACAATTTAGCCCTTCAAAGATGCGCAAAACTATTTTCACAACATCCCATCACATAAAATATGATTTTTCAAGGAGGCAAGAGACTTTAAAGAGAAAATATGCAACAATCACTAATACTATAAAATTTACTCCTTTTTGAGGCCAACTACATTATACTTTTTTTTACCTATTTTTTGGCAGATGATAAACTTACCTACCTCAACTTATTTACATGCCTCCTTATAAGAAAGAAAATTTCACTCACCCAGTCATCAATTGTGCAATAAGGAATTTAAAGCTAGAACACACTCTCTCTCTCTTAATAACTCTGAATGATAATAAGTACCATGCCATAGTCTTGCCCCTATTTTCAATCCCAATACAATGAAAAATACTAGGTTTGGAATCATGAAGGGCTTTAAGTTAATGTAATGTAGGTTTGGGGTAGGGTAGTATATCCTTTAGGAGCAACATGGATAAACCATCCTTGAACATCTACATCACACTATTCCATTTTACTTTTGATCATAGGCCACTTCTTTTGTTTTCACTTTTACACATGTTCCTACTTTTTATTTTCTTGGTTCACCAATTTTCCTTTTCATTTCTTTTTCTTGCACCCTTAGTTCTTCTCTTTCCTTTGTTGGTTCCTTTATTTTTCATTTTCATTTGTTCTTAATACTTAAGCTCATTGGCACTTACTTAAAACCTCGTGGCCAAAAGTTACCTCTTTCAATCATCACCACCCCAACTTAGGCTTTTAGTCTCAAGCTGTAATTTTAAGTTGAAGGAGGGTAAGGTTCGAAAGAAGGATAATAAAGATTGAAAGGATAATGACCTACAATGTGTTTGCCAAAGAAAGGTCTAAAGGATCATAGTGGATGACTAGGGATAACATCTATTCAAAGGTAGGCATTTTAGGCTAAAGTGGACTTCCAATGTTGGAAAGATGGCCAAAGATTATCTCCCCAACCAAGTAGATTAAAAATTAGTCTTGAGAGACTAATGGGGGAAGTTCTAGATCATAGAAGTACATAAGAGATTTAGATAAAAAAGATCGCCACACACGGCATGTAAAATTTGCCAAGGAGGTTCAATTTCCCCTTTCGTTAGAGACAAAAATTTGAGTATCTCCCATTTATCATAAGTTAAAATTTCAGAGTCACAAAAATAGAAAACTATTTTTTACAAGGTTACTCATGTCCATGCCTTGGATTTTATTAAAAATTTGGATAGAGGGGGTGTTCAATTTTCATGGGAACCATACATGATTTGATAATTATAGTACCAAATCAAACTTTAATATCATAATGTTGTTTTCGTATAGGCCAACAAACCATATGGCTACTGATATTCGCCATAGGTATAAAACTGATCCCAAAATTCAAAATACTACAGTACTCAGGCATCCCTTGAATTTGTGACTTCAATGCCATGGGTACTCACACTTCCCCTGCATCCATGACTTCAAAACCAAACACAATGCTTTCCCCATAAGAATGGGATCACTCAATCTATTATAGGGAAAAACTCATTAGATATTTCCATAAGTAAAGTAGAAATAGAAATCTAAAGACAAAATAACTAATCCATCTAAATATGGGCACCATCCGAATTTCCAAATATCACAACCCAAATAAAAAACGTCATTGAATAGAAACAAAAAAATAACTAGAAATATCAATAATACAGGCCTAGATTTATTGAATACAGAGACAGGCGCCCCCAACTAAAATGGTGGAAGTGTCTTTATAACATAAATAGTCAAGCATAAAGAGAGATAAGGTACTCCCTAAAACTACTTCAAGAGCTGTTGTCACTCTCACACTCTGCTTAATCATCAACCTCTTCAGGACTGGACCACTCAGATGAGGCCTCATCATCACTCTCTACTTGGGATGAAGTAAGTCGATCATGGGGTTTTAGGGACTTTCAAAGGCCCTTCACCCTCTTTCACATTTTGTTTAAAAACCTATCTCTCTTCTTCTCCCTTATGACTATCTTTTTATTTTAAAAATGGAGATCATGATAAGACTCCGCTAAAGATGAGTACATTTTCTCAAGCCTAGTAATTGTAACTCCCTATTTCTTCTGATACTTTTGATACTTTGCATAATCTACCTATAGTATATATGAATATCAAGTTGTGGAAAGATCTCCTGGTCCCTGGGTAAACTTGACACGAGATCCTTGATTGTCCTCAAAAAGTCTAGTGGTGGATATCCATCTTTCTCTTCTTTTTTTTACCTGGTACGCCCTCACCTTGAAAACTCAAAGGATAGATGGGGGGTACCTTGGCACACTATAGTGTCTCTAGAGTATTATTCAACCCCTACTCTCCTACAAAGCTCAGTAATCAAAGAAGGGAAGAAGATATGTGTACCACCTTAGTTTTTGAAGAATTTCATATGAGAAACTATAAGCTGACCAACATTAAAAGAAATGTCATCTAGAATGCAAGCGATCATCCAGGCTCACAAGTCTTGGACTGATGTCATGAGTGCAACGGAGGATCGGCTACATATTATGTTCAACCAAATCATGGTCTCAGAAGTGAATTGATTCATGTGGATGTTAGTATCGGTTTCTGCCTACGAGACTTCCATTCTAGGAAACAATAATTCCACCAATAAGCTTCCTAGCTCACACCCTTTTTCTTTGATCTTGCCTATACTGGTATTTGGGAGCCCATAGATATCATTAATTTGTTATGCTGCAAAGTTCACTGTTTTTCCTTAAATCTTGATAGTTATGTTGGATGTGTTCGAGAAAGACATTATGCTAAGGTTAGTATAGAATTCATGGACCCATTTATCATTTGTCTTGCATGGATCTGGGCAAAACACTGCCAGTAGCCTCAAGCCTATCACAAAATACTGTGACCTTTTTTAGAATATTAGACAAACATATGTGTAAAGCCCCGATTCTGTACCCTAGACGTCACACGGTACGTACGATCTTGAAGGACCACTAGCTAACCCATGACTTGTACCTGCTATGAGCACTTAATAATATTACTGAACTGATGTGGAAGTATAACTGAAATGCCATAAGGTTCTCAAACAATTAAAAAAATATTGAAATACTAATAGTAATATTGAAACAAAAAACTGAACATCGGTCTAAAATGGTTTAGCCTTAAAGCCTCTAACTATTTAAATAGGGAGATAATGGGACAAGTCCAAAACTAAATCCAATAACTGAACATACTAAACTACTAAAATGCTTAAACAATAACTCTATCCTCGAAATATAAGGACTCACCACTATAATTTCCACCGATAACCTGACCTGCTAAGTATGGTCTGGAGCCTGTGTGTCTAAACCTATTATATGAGTCATCATAGTGCAAAATAAAAAGGTATGCACCAGTACCTGAATGTACTAGTATGCTAAGGGAAGTAGACTCATATACATGGGTTTGTATGCATGAGATAATAATTTATAGAATGATATGTATATAACTGAATGAGAGTACATGCATAATTGAGACTACTGTAAATACTGATTATGAAATACTGTGTATATACATATATATACTGTATCTAAAATAATACTGAAATTGAATAATGAGTTTTGATTACTGAGTGACAGGTAGATGAGATTATTGATAAATGTATTAGTGATAACTAGGTAGCTATTTCTGACGGTCCTGATTCTGTAGAACAAAACTGCGTTCTATATTAAGTCTGAAATTAAAACTGTAGCTGTAAGAGTGTTCATCAACTGACATACCCCGATTATGAGCTGTGTTGGGGTCCAACCTATAACCCCAGTAGTAAGGGTGTTAGCACCTTTCCAAGGGATACTAACAATATTGGGTCAACCCTAATATGCCATTAACTAATGAATTATATATGATTAGTTGTGCTAACCCTAGTTTGGAAGGAGGACGTCTTACCCTATGCTAGCTATGTAGTTTTGTAATATAGGGATTGCTACTAAGGTTCAAACCCTCTGATGGCCAGAATGGCCCCATCCCTGCGTTCACTCGGTGCTGATTTCTACTCCCAACTGAATGGACACTGAACCCATCACTAGACTGTACTAGGCTTCACTTAACTGTTACTGATTATACTGACTGACTAAACTGGATTGAGTTCACTGAATTTTGTAACAGTATGAGTGCTTTTGTTCATGACATTACTTAGAATATATTAATATACTACTTAAATTTCTAGATTTTCAGGTATTAATTACCCCTAGGACTCGATAGCATCAATATTAGTAAAACATAGCAATACTTGAAAACATGGCAATAATTGTTCATATTGAAATAACATAATCTTGTCAAACACTTGAAAGTCATTAGCTTGCACATAAAGGGGGACACATGCCAACTTGTCATAAATACACTATTCAATCGACAAGGACATCCGATCAAAGTATTTTAATATTTTAGCATAGCCGTAATTTAAACATATAGTGATAGCTTGAGTTCATTATTAAGATCACCAAAGGATCACAATGCACAATTTTTTCACCTAGGAATTTTATCAAAGACTTAGGAGGCATAACTTTCATTTAGGCATGAACAACATGCTAATGCATCATGACTAAAACAATCATTCCACAATTCAAGGGTTTTTGACATGGGAATTACATCAATCAAGTTCATACTATTTATATTCATGAAACTTGCAATCAAATATCAAATTGAAAACCCAATATCAACACCTACATGAACAAAATCCAATTTAAACATATATATATCATAAATTCAATAAACTTGTAGTTTAGAAAGGGTTCTTGAACTCCAAGGGTTAAAGAAATCCCATGGATGAACACCTAACATACCTTGATTATTAATTCTCTAAAAGTTGTGGTGAATTTATTGGGATTTGAATCTTGAATTTGATAGGTTAAGGATTGTTCTGTAGAGGATTTGTGAATAATGAGTGAATTTACCTTTAGAAAGGCTTAATCTCCTGTTTTAGGGCTGAAATAAAGTGGGAAAATGACTTATTTACCCCTCTGCACATATAGTTAAAAGAGAAAACATCGTTCCTAGTGATGCGCAGACATGGGGTCGACGCGGTGGCTGATGTGACGCATTAAGATTGCATCACCTTATTGGAATTGGCCTATTTGAGCCGTGGACAACATCCTCGATGCGATAGGTGTGCGATGCATACAGATCACATCGATTCACTAATGTTTCCACCTAAACATGCCTCAAATGATGGCTAAAAAATCAAAAACTCATCTAAGACCATGTATTGACATCCCTAATCATGAATAAATCCAAGAATCGACATTTTAAAGTTAGAAGGATTGAAAAAAATCCATTGAATTATTGAGGCCACAAATAATACTAAGTGTCAATACATAGCTACAGTTTTCTAAGTCTAGGGCCTCTTTTCAAGCTATTTAGGACTAAATTAGGCTTGGACTTTTATAGTGTCTAACAATATCTCTCAGTTGGGAACATTTATCCTTAAATGGGAGTGACTGAGCTGAGAGTACTGAAAGACTGAGTTTACATACTTAACATACACAACTGAAACATGATTACATGACTTAAACTACTGATAAACTGAGTTTTCATGCTAAACAAGCATAACAGAATTTTGAAGACATAACACATGGCTGAGCTGTTTCATAAAGTTATGCATGATATGAGAATGCCATGCAGCTAAAACTGATTCAAAAATTGTAAAGGAAATTTGAGCATGAGAATGAGTAAATGTAAGGAGGACTATTACCTTAAGCTGAGTCTGAGTTTGCTGAGAAGAGGTGAGGAAACTTGGTCCGCATATTAGCTTCTTCTTCCCAAGTAGCTCACTTAATGGAGTAATTCTGCTAAATAATTTTGACCAAAGGATCTTCTTTGTTCCTTAGTCTGCGAACCTAGTGATCAAGGATTTTGACTGGGAATTCCTCGTAAAAGAGGTTGTTTTGAACATCTATACTCTCTATTGGGACTATAACTGCAAGGTCACCTATGCATTTCTTTAGGAAAGAGATGTGAAAGACTGGATGTACTAAAGCTAAGTCTGAAAGCAACTCAAGCTCAAAAGCTATCTTTATGAAGAGGCTGAGAATTTGGTAAGGACCGACATATTGGGGACTGAGCTTCCCCTTATTGGCAAAACTCTTCAATCCCTGCATGGAAGAGATTTTCAAATAAAAAATATCCAATCTCAAATTTGAGATCTTTTTTTTTGACATCTAAATATGATTTATATCGGCTCCGAGCCGTCTAAAGCCTTTGCCTAATCAACTTAACTTTCTCTTAGGCATCAAACAATAAGTCAGGATCTACTACTATGGCCTCGCCTACTTCAAACCAACCATTGGGAGATCTATATCTCCTCACAAAGAGGTCTTGAAATGGAACCATCAGAGAACTAGAATGGTAGTTGTTATTATACATGAACTCAATCAAGGGTAAGTGGTCATCCTAACTAAATTTCAAGTCAACAAAACATGCTCTTAGCATATTTTCTAGAGTGTGAATGGTCTTTTCTTCTTTACCATCATTCTAAGGATGGAAGGCTGTACTAAGGTGAACATAGTTACCAAGACCGTTCTGAAAGGCTTTCCAAAAATTAGGGGTGAACTGCATACCTCTATTTGAAATGATTGTTAATGGAACTCCGAGCAACCTAAACAACTCTCTAACATAGAGCTTGGCATAATCCTCGGCTGAATAGGAAGATGAACTGGCAAGAAATAGTCTACTTTGGTCATCCTGTCTACAAAGACCCAAATTAAAGTATGTTGACAACGCGTATGAGGCAAACCCGTCATAAAGTCCATGTTCACTTTCTCCCACTTTCAAGTAGAAATGTTGAACTCTTGCATTGACCAACTAGGCTCTTGATGCTCAATCTTAACCTATAGAGATGTTGAGCACTTAACTACAAACTCTACAATATCTCTCTTCATCCCACTCCACCAATTGACTTCCCATAAATTATGGTACATCTTAGTGGCCCCTTGGTGAATCGAGTAAAGAGTACCATGCGCTTTTGAAAAAGTCCTCTGCCTCACGCCATCCATACATAGTACATATAGTCTACCTTGGCAATGCAACATACCATCTCCCCCTTGGGAGAAAAATTGTACTTTCTGATCTCTGATTGACTCTTTCAGCTTAAAAAAATTGGGATCTCAGTCCTACGTTTATTTTATTTCTAAAACCAAAGATGATTTTGAACTATTCTGCACCAAAATACTACCCTTACCTTAATCAAACAAATGAACGCCTAACCTATGAAGCTGATGAACTTCCTGAACAAACTTCTTCCTACCATCTACAATATGAGTAGCAGTACCCATGGATAATCTACTTAGAGCATCAACCACTACATTGGCCTTGGCCGGATGATACAAAACACTCAGGTCATAGTCCTTTAACAACTCCAACATCCTTCTCAGACGTAAGTTCAAATATTTTTGAGAGAATATATACTGAAAACTTTTATGGTGTGTGAACACATCAACATGCACCCCATACAAATAGTGCCTCTAAATCTTTATGGAAAACACTACAGCTTCTAACTCAAGATCATGGGTAGGGAAATTCTTTTCATGGGGCTTAAGCTGTCTAGAGGCATAGGATATAACCCTACCTCTCTGCATCAAAACATGCTCCAAACCAACTCTAGAAGCATCACAATACACATCAAATGCATCTAAACCATCTGGTAAAGTTAAAACTGGGGCTAAGTAAGCCGAGTCTTCAACTCCTGAAAACTCTTCTCGCAAGAATCTGTCCACTGGAATTTAACTTTCTTATAAGTCAATCTGTACATAGGGGATACAATAGATGAAAATCCTTCCACAAACCATCGGTAATAACCTGCTAAACCTAAGAAACTCCTGATATCAGATGAAGAGAGAGGTTGGGACCTATTTCTCACTACTTTAATATTTTGAGGGTCAGCTCTAATGCCATCATCAGAAACTATATGACAAAGAAAATATACTAACCTTAACCAAAATTCGAACCTACTGAATTTGGTAAACAACTAATGGGATCTAAGGGTCTGTAATACTATTCTGAAATGGTCTGCATGATCATGTTCACTGCATGAGTAGACAAGAATGTCATATATGAAGACTATGATGAACATGTCCAAGTACTGCTTGAAGACGCAGTTCATCAAGTCCATAAAGGCTACTGGGGAAATTGTAAGAATAAATGACATGACTAGGAATTCAAAGTGACCATACCGAGTTTTGAAGGCTATTTTTGAAATTCACATTCTCTAACATTGAGTTGATGATAGCTTAATCTGAGGTTTATCTTAGAAAAATAACTGGCACCCTGAAATTGGTTAAACAAGTCATCGATTCTTGGAAGTAGGTACTTTTTCATGATGGTTACTTTGTTTAACTGACGATAGTTAATACATATTCTGAGAGAACCATCTTTATTATGTATGAATAGATCTGTTGCACCCTACGAGGATACACTGGGCCTGATAAATCCCTTATTTAGAAAGTCTTTCAACTGTTCTTTTAATTTTTTGAGTTTTGCTGAAGCCATTCTGTATGGAAGAATAGACATAGGTTGAGTATCATAAAGATTTTCTATTCCGAAGTCAATTTCCCTTTCAAGAGAAATTCTATTAGGATCTTCGGGAAAAACATCTGGGAATTCACATTCTACTAGAACGACCTAAAGATTATGGGTCTTAGAACAAGATTCCTTAACTTGAATGATATGATAGACATACCCCTTAGATATCATCTTTTTCACTGTAAGGCAAGAAAAAGCTTACCTTGAAGTTTTAAAGTACTAACCCTCCATTGTAGGAAAGGTTCATTCGAGAACTAAAAATGGAAAACACTATTTTTGTAGTCAACTAAATCATAGCATGAATGAAGCCAATATATGCCGAGAATGACATCAAAATCTATTTTTTCTAACTCTACTAAGTGTACTAAAGTTACTTTCTGAGATACCATAACTTGATAGTTCCTGTATACCTACCAGGATATGATAGATTTACCCATTGGTGTAGAGATTAAGTAAGGATGTGCTAGGATTTTGGGACTGACTTGGAAGTCAACAACTATATAAGAAGTTACAAAGGACAAAAAACCTCCTAGAATTAGCAAGGATAAACATGAAAATTGTAAACTTGTAACATACCAGTGACCACATTAGAACAACTTTCTTGATCCTGTCAGTACAAAAGTGCATAGATTCTATTTGGGCACTGTCCACTAGTGGCACTAGAAGTGACACCCTATAAAAATGGGCGACCGAACTAAGATGAGGGACGATTATGCTGACTCTAGAAACCCACCTGAGGACACTATCTTATTCTATGACTTGGCTTGTCACACCCAAAATATACATCACTGTAATCTCTGCAGATACCCTAATAGTTTCTGCCACACTTATGGAAAAAAAAATTTATTCGGGCACAGCTGACACTACCCCGATATTTAGATCCTAGCGCCTTATTAATATTATTATTTATAAATTTTGGTACTGGAGCACTAGTTGAGGATAGAGTCAGAACTAAAGATTCTTGGCAAAACTAAGAACAATTACCACCCTCCAACTTAGGTAGAGTAAACTTGAAGCTACCTATTCTAGCCTTTTCTTCTTTCTCTTCTTCTCCTTGCTCTTTTGCTCCTCTATCTGCTGAGCATGCACCATCAACCTAGCTAAGACAATATCCTTAATTGGCATCGCATTCCTCCACTCTTTGACAATACTATCAGATACCCCTGACACAAACTTAGTTATCTTAGATCTGCTATCAACTACTATATAAGGAACATATCGAACTAACTGAGTAAATTTGAGAGAAAACTCCTTCACTATCATGCTGCCCTGCTTCAAGTTAATGAATTCCAACACCTTAGCTTCCCTCATCTCAAATGGGAAGAACCTTTCTAGGAAGGCAGTATTAAACTCCTCCCATTTAATAGGCCCTGCATCTGCGACCCTATATACCTTT
The DNA here is from genome assembly GCF_002878395.1 of Capsicum annuum. NCBI lineage: Eukaryota > Viridiplantae > Streptophyta > Magnoliopsida > Solanales > Solanaceae > Capsicum > Capsicum annuum. Next base: position 181,088,597 of record NC_061122.1, on the reverse strand, counting down.
CACTGTTTAAAATATGAGTGACCCACATCCTGCAACTAATATGTAGGTAAATTAGAACTCTCACTAGATGTTACACCCATAATATTTGTGACCTTCTGATCCATGTCAAGGAATTCCTGTGGGTCCTCCTCAGACTTAGACCATGTAAAAGATTGAGGGTTCATTCAAGTAAAGCCCCAAATTTTAGCTGCAACAGTATTGGCCACTGGCTTGTTCTTAACAGTAGCTAGATGTTCATTCTGGGATGCCACAGAATTAGCTAGAGTGGTGAAAGCTACTCTGAATTCTGCATGGGAAACATGCTCATCCAAGGGATCTTCCAGAATGGGTAGAGGTGCTGGCTAATTTCCATTTCTTCTTCTATTAGTCATTTAGGGAGGTATATTCTACAAAAAAAAGGGGAAACTTGAATTTGACAGAGATTTTAACTTAAGATCATGATCACTCCATGACATTAATACTGAAAGAAGGGAAATTTTTCCTAAAAATGCCTCATAGCCTCTTGTCCATAAGTCTAGTGCGCTACACACTCATGCACAACACTTTACTCAATATGGATGTCAGAATCCGTATGCCTCTTTAGAACCTTAGACTCTGATACCAAGTTTGTAATGCCCAGAGTTTATTCCCCAAATGTCACACTGTGCTTATGATCCCGGAGGACCACAAGCTAACCCATGACTGGTACCTACTGTGAGCACTGAGTAATAATACTAAAATAATGTAAAAGTATGGCTGAAATACCATAAAGTTCTCAAACACTGAATCAAATACTAAAATACTGATTGTAATACTAGAAATAAAAATTAAACATTTGTCTAAAATGGTCTAGCCTGAAAGCCTGTAACTATATGAATAGGAAGTTGATGTGACAAGTACCCAACTAACTCTAATGACTGAATATACTGAACTATTGAAATGGTTAAACAATAAATTTGTCCTCAAAATATGAGGACTCACCACTATAATCACCACTAATAACTGAACTACTAAGTACGGTCTGGAGAACGTTTATTTGAACCTATGATATAAGGCATCATAGGGCAAAAGAAAAGGTATGTGTCAGTACTTCAAATGTACTGGTATGCTAAGTGAGGCAGGATGATATAAATGGGTTTATATGCATGAGATGATAACTTACTAAATGATATATACAACTAAATGAGAGTACATGAATAATTGAAAGTACTGTAAATACTGAGAATGCAATACTATGCATATAAATATATAACTATATCTAAAATCATACTGAAATTGAATACTTAGTTCTGATTACTGAGTGATAGATATCAAAGATTATTGATAACTATATTACGGATAATTGGGTGACTGTTTCTGATAGTCCTGATTTGGTTAAATTGAACTGAGTTCTATATTGAGTCTGAAACTAAAACTATAATAGTGGGTGAGTTTATTTAACCGACATACCCCAATTATGAACTGAGTTGGGGTCCAACCTGTAACCATAGTAGGAAGGGTGTTAGCACCTTGCCAAGGGATACTAACAATGCTGGGTCAACCCTAATATGGTAGGAATACTAATGAATTATATATGTATGGTGGGGCCAACCCTAGTCTGGCAGGAAGATGTCTTACCCTATGGTAGCTATATAGTTCTATAACGTAAGAATTGCCACTAAGAAACAAACCCTTTGCTAGCAGGAATGCCCCCATCCCTGGGTTCACTCAGTGCTGATTCCTACTCCCAACTGAATGGATACTGAATTGATCCCTAGACTGTACTAGGCTTGACTTAACTATTATTAATCATACTAACTAACTGAACTGGACAGAGTTCACTAAATTTTGTAACAGACTGAGTGCTACTGATCATGACATTACTGAAACTATTTTGAGTTACTATAGTTCTAGTTAAATTGATAGATTTTTAGATATTAATTACCCAGGACTCAATAACATCAAAACTAGTAAAACATAGCAATACTTGAAAACATGGCAATAATTGTTCATATTGCTATAACTTAGACATCTTGTAAAGTACTTGAAAGTCATGAGCTTGTACATGAATGGGGACATATGCCAACTTGTCATAAATACACTATTCAATCCACAAGGACATCCTATCAAAAAATATCAATGTATAGCTTTAGCATAGACGTAATTTAAAGATATAATGATAGCATGAGTTCATTATTAAGATAACATAAGGATCACAATGCACAATTTATTCACCTAGGCATTTTATCAAACACTTAGGAGGCATAACTTTCATTTGGGCATGGACAACATGTTAATGCATCATGACTATAACAATCAATCCACAATTAAAGAGTTTTTAACATGGGAATTACATCAATCAAGTACATACTATTTATATTCATGAAACTTGCAATCAAATATTAAATTGAAAACCCAACATCAATGCCTGCATGAATAAAATCCAGTTGAAATATATAAATCATGAATTCAATGAACTTGTAGTTTAAAAAGGGTTCTTGAATCCCAAGGGTGAAAGAAATCCTATGGATGAACACATAACATGCCTTAATTACTAATTCTCTAAAAGTTATGGTGAATTTCTTGGTACTTGAATCTTAAATTTGAAAGGTTAGGGATTTTTCTTGAAAGGATTTGTGAATAGTGAGTGAATTTTGCCTTTATAAAGGTTTAATCACGTGTTTTAGGGCAGAAATAAAGTGGGAAAACGACTTATTTACCCCTTTTTATTTGGAGTTAAATAAATAAAAACCATGCCTTGTAGTGCACAGACCAACACATCGCATTGATGAGGTCAATTTGATGGCCAATGCGATGCGTTGAGATTGCATCAGCTTACTAAAATTGGCCCGTTTTAGTTGGGGACAACACTGTTGATGCGATAGGCAATGTGGCACATCAAGATAGCTTTGATCCAATATTTTGGCCACCACGACATACCTCAAACGATGTCCAAAAAATCCCAAACTCGTTCGAGAACACCTGTTGACATCCCTAATCTTGTATGAATCCAAGAACCGATATTTTAAATTTAGAAGGATTCAAAATAAAGCCATTCAATTATTGAGGATACAAATGATACTAAGTGTCAATACATAGATATAATTTTTAAAGTTTGGGACCTATTTTTAAGCTATACAGGACTTAATTAGGCTTGAACTTTTATGGTGTCTTACTATATCTCCTCATTGAAACATTCGTCCTTAAATGAGAGTGACTGAGCTGAGAGTACTGATCGATTAAGTTTACATACTAAATATGCACAACTGAAGCATGATTACATTACTAAAACTATTGATTAACTGAGTTTTTACGCTAAGCATGCATAACTAAAGCATGACTGAATTTTGAAAATATGATACATGGATGAGCTATTTCATAATGGTATGCATGATATGAGAATGTTGGGCGGCTAAAACTGATACCCATTTTTAGAAGAAAATTAGAGCATGGAACTGAGTAAATCTAAGGAAAACTGTAATCTTAAGCTAAGTCTGAGTTTGCTGAGAAGAGGTGAGGATACTTGGTTCGTATATCAGCTTCTTCTTCCCAAGTATCTCCCTCAATAGACTGATTTCGCCTAAGAAACTTGAGCAAATGAACTTCTTTGTTCCTTAGTCTGAACGTGGTGATCAAGGATTTTGATTGGGACTTCCTCGTAAAAGAGGTTGTTATGAACATCTATACTTTCTACTGGGACTACAACTACTGGGTCACCTATGCATTTCTTTAGCAAAGAGACGTGAAACACTTAGTGTACTGAAGCTAATTCTGAAGGTAACTCAAGCTCGTAAGCTATCTTTACGAAGAGGCTGAGAATTAGGTAAGGACCGATATATCGGGGACTGAGCTTCCCCTTCTTGGAAAACCTCTTGAATCCCTTCATGGGAGAGATTTTCAAATAAAAAAATCATAAATCTCAAATTTGAGATCTTTTCTTCTGACATCTACATATGATTTCTGTAGGCTCTGAGCTGTCTTAAGCCTTTCCCTAATCAACATAACTTTCTCTAAAGCATCAATCACCAAGTCAGGCCCTACTAATGTGGCCTCGCCTACTTTGAACCAGCCAATGGGTGATCTATATCTCATCTAATGGAGCTCTTTAAATGGAGCCATCTGAATACTGGAATAATAGCTATTATTTTACATGAACTCAATCGAGGGTAAGTGGTCATCCTAACTGCCATTTAAGTAGCGACACATGCTCTTAGGATATATTCTAGAGTATAAATAGTCCTTTTCTGCTTGACCATCATTTTGAGCGGAGTAGGGATACAGAATAACCTATTAGACATGAGTAGATACTTTAGCCCTTTAATATGTGCCAAAACTATGATGCTATAATAAGTTCTCGAGGGTCACCTATTATACATGAGTAGATACTTTAGCCCTTTAATATACCAGTTTAGTGAATCCACATCAATCTACATTTGTTTCCTTGAAAAGTTACCGAAAACCCTTTTAGCAGGAGTTACAAGTTGTACCCCGATCAGATCAGTTTTGGGTATTTCAGTTAATGGTTTCTCTCACAAAACATAATAAAATTTTAGATAGTTGCATGACCTCTTATTCAATTATTCAGAATATCCTACAACATATCTTTATTACTAGGTCTTGCATTAGTATATCATGTTACATGCATTATGTTCTACCTATGTTAGTTAATTCCTATCGTATTTACTCAATACATTCAAAGTACTAATCATATATTTTTATTTTTCCTATATAGTCTTAAGATATTGGTTTAGATGTTTGACTTTAAGATAGTGTATTGTATGATCTCCTACCCTATTAGCAGCTAAGTTGATGAGTTCGCATTATCCAAGGACCACATTCTAATATCTTATTTGTTTTTTTTAGTTTAGTTTCAGACTGTTAGAGTTAGTTGGGTGGTTTTTCTAGAATCTCAACTTAATTAAAGGCTTTTAGATATTTAGCTACTTTATGTTTTGAACTTTATGGGTTTATTCATTTATTATCACTAGTTATTTTCACCAAACTTATTATACTGATTATATTTCTATATTAGTTATTTTTAGTTTTTTATTGTATGCATAGTGTCTTGCCAGGACATGAGTTAGCTTTGGTTCACTTGTGACACTATGCATTGTGTTATAGCTAGGGGAAATACTTGGGACATGAAAAACAAGCTATTATAGAATCATGTTTAAAGTGTCCAAGGGTGTCTAAAAGTTTCATTACGTAGTGTCCTATTCATGGATATGAAGTGCTTCACACTTATGACAAAGAGGATTTGAAAAATTTTAACAAAAATTTTTACTTCTTTTATGTTCATATAATGCAATAGAGTGTGACACTATTAAAATCTTCTTAAAAGAGAAAATAAATTGAGAAACAAAAATTGAAACCAACATAAACCACAAGCTCTGGAAGACACATTGAATGAACTTGTCTTGCATATTTAGTTTAGGGCTTCTTTCATGGTGCTATCTAAAAATATGACCTCCTAGGCAAACCACTATGTAGTAGCACCAGTAAATCTGATAGCTTCTATGATGGCAACTAGGGTTTGGGATTTTATTTGTATTAGTCCTTCTAAATAAATTGGTTCTAAGGATGATAAGGAACCATAAGAGTTCCTCGGTGATATTCAGAAGGTCACTAAGATTAGGGATGTCACTATAGTTTAAAGTGCTGATTTGTATGCTTATCAATTGAAGATAGCAGCTCATGATTAGTGGAAGCATTATAAAGACGGTAGAGGTGAAGATGCAGACTCACTAGAGTTTGATGATTTTTTTGTTGCTTTTAGGGATAGGTTTTTCCCATTTGAATTATGATAGACCATTGTTTAGGAGTCCAATAACATAATATTGGATAACATGAGTATGAAAGCGTATTCTCTTAAGTTTATCAAGATTTAAAATTATGTTCCAACAATAGTTATTAACACTTGATCCCAATGAGCAAACCTCTGTCTGGTGTTTTTTAATATGTGGTCCAAGAGTGTAGGACTGCATGCTGGGCAAGGATATGGATATCTCTAGGTTGATGGTTCATACTCAACAGATTTTAGATGAGAATGTCAAAGAGAAGGAAAGGAAGAGTAAGAGGGAAAAATATATAGTTAATTGCACTCAACTGAAGTTAGATAGAGGTAACCATTCTTAGTTGTTACCAAAAAATTCATCTATTTCACCATATTCTACTACTGCTCCTGTGCCTAAGTTTAGGAAAGATAATCAACATGGATCAATAATCTTTAATTCCTATGGTAGTATGAAAAACATTCGTACTAATATATTTTTTAAAAGTGTGGAAAGAACCAAAAGGGTAAGTGTATGTATTGTAGTGGTTCTTATTTTGGTTTGTGAAAGCAAGGCCGAAAATTGATGGAGTTTTTAGTACCTTCACATAAAGGCAGTTATACTCATTATAGAATATCTTTGGTAGCTCTAGCAGATGGCTCGACTAAGTAAGTTGCTTTATCTCATGAAGGTGATAAGCAGAATTAGAATAGGTTTTATGCTCTTCATACCTGGCATGATTAGAAAGGTTCTAATGATGTTGTCATTAGTACATTACAAGTCTCCAATATTTATGTATTTGGATTGTTACATACCATTTCATAACTCTCTATGTAGTGGTAGACTTTTGTACCAGTCTTAAAAATTGTTCAATACCTTTATCAGTCTCTATTCGTGTTAGTGATTAGTCATAGCTATATGGGTAAAAAAAAGTTGCCCAATCACAGTTTATCAGAAATCTACCTTGGTTTATATTATAAGGTTAGAAATGACAAATTTTTATGTGACTCTGTGATCTTAATTCATTCTCAAACAGGTTCTCACACTACATAATTGATTAACATACAAAATTTTCATAGTATTTATGGCTTTTGGAACATCTAAAGATAGAAAAGATGGTTTTTGTTCTATCCCGAAATATGGGGCATTACATTATCTATGCCTTAGGATCATTCGTCCTAGAATGTTGCTCTTTAGGTTAAGAATACAGACAAAACTTAGGATACATAGTTGAAATAACTTTTTAAACTGAATCAATATCTTTCTAAACTTTGGCATACATCGATGAGTGCATATACTCATGATCAGAATAGCTATCTAACTGAATATTTGATTAGAAAAGAGCTGAATGAAGGAAGCTTGTTACATTTGTCTGATCTGAGCTAACTTGCCCCTTTTACTTATTTTTTGCTTGATGTGCTCATGGTGCGATCACAGTTATAGACTATGAGGTGATAGTTTATGCAGGAACAAGTCATGAGAAAACAAGGCTAATATTACATAATGCGTACCACAGTTTCTGAGCTGGAATACTTGGAAAACGAAGATCGTTCAGTGTATACTTATAAACTGAATCATGACTAGATATTTGAATTCTTAAACTGATGCCTGATACATATACTGAGCTGAATTAGAAATTGCAAAACTATTTCGGAGTAACCGTTCTTATGAAACTTCAGGTAGTAAAACAAGGCGAGTTAAAAAAAATGGACATCCATAGAAATCAATATGCTTGATTGTTAAACTGAACTGCTCTCTATTAAAACCAAGTCATACTAGAAACTCATGCTCAAGTGGAGGGTTTGTTAAACACCCCTCTAGGGAGTTCTAATGATTTGAAGGAGCCAAGAATATTGGTCAAGATCTAAACAAGACATCTGAATAAGGGATTACAATATTGCTACAATTCCATAGCTTTGAATCAATACCTTTGAATCATAGACTGAGGTAGAATTTACAAGGGTTTAGGCAATTCAACACCTTACTTAAAACCTAGACACACTTCTAAAATATTCTATCAACTAATCCTTTACCTTAAAAACCATACTTATTGATTCATCTTCTAATTTTCACAAAGCCATTGATATTTCCTTCTACTCATGTCTAAACTTAACTAAATTCCCTCACTATCTTGAAACCTAACCCACAATCATAGGGTACACCACATAACACTGTACTACTAGTCTGAATCGTAATTCAACACACCCTGGACTTCACAACTTCTCATCGCATAAAAATCCTCACTACTACTCCAACAACCACATTTAACCTCGTACTAGACATTTTACTAATGTTCAGTGCATTCATCAAAATATACAAACATGATGTTCAAGTCTCACTTCTGTAACCACATATGCACATCTAAACACACTCCCCTTAAATACCTTTGTCACAACTTTCAAACCTCTATGAAGAACAACTTCCATGAACTACTCCTAAGAAGACATACATAAGATTTGAACTACCTAAACATCTCATATAAAAATTTGACTAACTATGAAAGGTGTTAAAGACTTGGCTTCAATCTTACTTCACACTTTACTGCCTAAGCTAAAATAAGCATGCAGCGATCTTCAAGTAACAAGAAATGTTTACTCTCTCCCATACAAACAACTGATTATCATGACTATTTTGATCAAACGAAAGGCAATATAAGGTTAGAACATCAGGGCCCGAAATATGAGGAGATACTATGAATAACCTGACACTCAACTGAGGCTTGAGGAATAAAATATATAGCATCATGGACTTATCAAAGAAGTATGATATGAGGACATGCAAGATATAAATTCGAATTTCACTGATTATTAAAAGTATTTCTTGAGTACTTGGACTAAACATACTGTAAAGCTTGAGTACATAAGTATGAGCAGCATGACCTGAATTTGGAGTTCATAACTTAGGGAATGTCATTCCAACTGCTGAAAGAACTGGAACTCCTCATTTTTTAGAACTAAGAGAGTACATAATTCTCCATCATATGCATGAACATGAATTAAGATCATGGAATTGAACATAAGGTATGACTAGGTATTGGGACAACTCAAAATACCAAAATAGGATTAGGTCTAGCATTAATCTTTATCATAGATATTCTACAAATTACAGGTATATCTACTAGAATCTGAAGAATTGACTTGGTTATGTTTTCTATCATCTCCCCCTTAGATGTAAGCTATCGCTCTAAGGTAGTGAACCACTATATAAACTCTAGTATAACTATAATAACATTAATCTAGAGTGTGGGATATAGCAATGCTCATGAACAAAAGAACTGAACCCGAATGACTACACTTGAAAGCGTAAAACCAACTTCTAAAACTCATTTCTGAGCTACACCCTATCTTTCTATAGCCCTAATAGTCATCATATAATACTTGAACACTTATTAACTTTGAATCTTCATGAGCATCCCCATAGTTTTAGTGCACACCATCTAGTGCTTCAACTCTTATTCCTATTACCTAAATCTTTGAAATTTTAAATTTACATTCTAATGCTTAACATAGGTATCTCCAAACCATTGATGGACCATAAAACTTCTATCACACTCTACAAATATCAAGCTTGTAATCTTATGTTTCTAAACCATAAGACTCACATTCATACTTAAAAAGGCTCAACATCATCAATCAAACTCCTTAACTTAGCTACCAAGAACAGTACTCATTATGTAACTAGTGTTTCTCCACCTAACATTTCTACGGTACTAGTGATCCCACAACATTCAATAATCCTCAAAAAAAATGTATCCCCATAGCACCTTAGGCATACTTCTGTATCATACATTCGATATCGTACTTGATTACGAATTAAGCCTATTATATCACTTCATTACTAACTCAATCCTATGTATAAGATTTGGCTATACATATAGTTAGTAAATTGCCCTTACTACTTTTCTTATCACTGCACCTCTAAAGCCCCAGTTTCAACTAACATAAAAATAATAAGATACACAACAAGATGCTAGTGAATCAAAATAGGCCTCACACGGCTTCACTAGACTTTAATTTTTTAACAAAAAAATAATAACAAGGTTACAAGAGATAGAAACTTGACAGAAAATATTCAATGATCTAAGAATATACACCTTATTCTATCTTACTTGCATGACTCATAAGAGTGAGGACATAACTCTGATCTTGAGCGACTTATAACACACTAGAATACTACTCTCAAGCTGCTTTGTGTAACTTCTGAAACTTCTTGCTAGCCAAACTGAGAGTGTTATCTAGGGAGGAACTGGAACTTAGAAATCATACTACCTTAAGAATAATACATGGATAGGGAAGTATAGCTTTACATTATAGATTCTGATGAGAAATCTAGAAGTACATCTAACTTGGGCTTAGTTCATGACTTTTATGAATCATGAATAAAGCACTTCAATCATCGGAACTCAAAAGCACTGATGGGATACTTTCTAGCTCGCATACAATCTACTAACTATCAGAGAAAACACTATCTGTAATGATTTAAGCTTAACTATTTCTGATACCTTGAAAATAAGATAGAGATGGCTCGAACAGAGTAAGATAAGAATCTGTATAAATTTCTTAAAGAACATTTCAATAGAACGAACTGAGACTTGAAAGAATGGATACACTTCCTAAATTCCTTGTAGCCTCTAGAATAAAAGTACAGACATCTCCATACCATTCTACAAGGCTTTACTAGACACGACTTCAAATAAATCCTAGGACTCTTGAACTCTGTGCTCTGATACCAAGTTTGTAAATTCCAAAAATCGGTCATAAGATGTCACATGGTGCTTAGGGTCATAAGTGACCCCAAGCTAACCCTTCTATTGGCATAACTTATAGGCAACTGAATAAAATTCTTAAATCTGTATAAAATTAGCAAGAACATAAAACTTTTCTGAACTTGATCAATACAAATCTGAACTTTACAAGATTACAACTCTGCTTTTACCAAAATAAAACTAGAACTCAATAAATCAAATCTTCTGGGTATCTATAAAGCCTCTCCTAGTATTGCTTTAGATAGCCAGGTCATGACTCCCAACTATTCCAACTCATTATGACTGAAATAGGAAAATAAAGAACTGCTCAAACTGTCTATTTGGCTCAAACACTTGAGTCAAAAGGATTCATTACCTACTGATGAAAAGCTGCGAGCTGACTAAATCTGAATGTGCATACTAAGTTTTGTACCTACATTATGAGATAATGTAGCACATAGACGTATATATGAATCAACACTTTGGGAATATACTGAGTATATGGGGGTGTATGCAATTAAATAATTAATATTATAAATCCGTAAAGAAAACATGCATGCTAGTATAGATGACTCACATAGTTTGAATTACAACCATCATAATCATGAATAAGAAAATAGGTAATGTAAATCACATGAGTCATTGCACTTCATTCTAAATCTGCATTCTCATTGCACTTCATTCTAAATCTACATTCTTTATTTATTCTCAAACTTGTCAGATAGATAAAGTCTTAAAACAATATCTTTCAGAGCATACACTTTAATCTCATGAAAACTAGGAGCATCCTTGGAAACTTAAAGATTTTGAAACTTGAGAGCCTTACAAATCTTGGACTCATAGCTTTCAAAATACATAAACTTGTATCTTAGATAGAGTGGGGGACTACTTTGGGTGTTTCTTCTAACAAACACAAACCGTGCGAGCTACATGGAGTCCAACATCTTACCCACGTTGGGGAGAGTTGTTCTATCCTTGCCATTGGATAGAACCTTAACTTTATTGATCACTATCTTAACCAACTTGGGGTATATCAGAAACCTATGAGGGCACGTAGTTCTAGGGCATGAGACCTCGGAATCAAGACCAACTCGGTGCTAAATTCTAATCCCTTACTTAGATCAGAACTTTAGAAAATACACCTTAAAACATTTCAATAATATGCAATGGGAGCCAAAGCACATCCCCTTTATCTCAAAATCAAGGATGTGGATTTCTTTCTTAACTTAAGATCAAAACTCACTTGTTTCGTGCAATATTGATAAACTTATCATGAATAAGCTTAATGTCTCAATAATAGAGAAATATATGTACTCTTCTTGAAACACTTTAAAAAGTATCAAAAAGTCATTCTTAAAGACTCATAATTTCACAATAAGGCTCAATTCACGACAACAAATCTTGGAAATTCTTGAAAATATGATATCAATATAGGAATGTGCAATTTATGTCATGGACTCTCAATTTATATCATAACTAAATAAGATAATTATGCAATTAAAGACTTGAACAATTCCACAATCTCATAAATGTGAAATATAGCAGAATAATATGAATTTATCTTGAAAGTACAAAATTCTTTAAGAAAAACTAAAACTTTTGGGCACAAGAACAAAAGGGTGTTCTTGTTCAAAATCCACATACCTTAAACTTGGAGCTTTTGGATGACTTTAAAAATTTTGAAAGATTATTCATGAACTATTGGGTGTCCCTCCTATCCCTCTTAACGGGGAATTCAAATATGCAAGAATTATCGAATTCTCATGGTTGAATCTCTAGATAATTGGGTTTTTATTTTGAAACCCTAACCTTGTGGTTGAAGGTGTGCAGAGAATTTTGAGATGTTTAACTAAAGAGAATGGAAGATAATACACTCCTTGAGGGTTATAAGTCATTGGAAGTAAAGGAAAAAGACCAAAATACCCATACTAAATCGCTTCCCAGTTGCTGAAAATCTAAGAGTGACGACATTTGTTAAAAGCCGTCAGACTTGTGATAAGTCGTCACAATTGTCATCATGAGGGGGATGGAATTGATGAATTTCTACCTAAGGCTGACGACATTCATGATAAGTCATCACACTTGTGATAACTTATCAGGAATGTCGTCACTGGGGGCTGAATTCTGCCTAAGGCTAACGACATTTGTTATATGTCGTCACAGTTGTGATAAGTTATCACGAATGTCATCACTCAATTTTTTAGGCTGACATGCTAGAGTAAAATGAGCATAACATTTTACTTCGATATCGAATTTAGGCGAAATTGATATCGTTGGAAAGATAATTCGAACAGATTTCATTTGATATATAGTATGCCACCCAGTTCTTCATATAGAAGGAGTTATGGTAGATTGAAGTTGAGTCAAGTTTCGACGCTCACTAAAACTAGAACGATAGGAAAGCTTTCAACTTGACCTTCAGTTAGAGGATCTCTATGATCTCAATTCATGCTTAAATAGGTTCTTACACTACATAATTCATTAACATACTAAATTTTCATAGGATTTATGGATTTTTTAATATCTAAACGTAGAAAAGATAGTTTTTGTTCTATCCCGAAATGCGGGGTGTTACATTATCTCCCCCTTGGGATTATTCATCCTGGAATGCTGCTCATTAGGTTAAGAATACAGGGAAAACTAAGGATACACAGTTGAAATAACTTATTAAACAGAATTAATATCTTTCTAAACTTTGGCTTACTTCGATGAGTACATATACTCTTGATTAGAAGAGCTATCTAACTGAATATTTGATAAGAAAGGAGCTGAATGAAGGAAGGATGTTACCTTCATCTGAATCTTAGCTAAGTAGCCCTTTTTACTTATTTTTGAAAAACTGACTCATGTTGAGAGTTTACAATTTGTTGATGTGCTCATGGTGCGATCGCACTTATAGACTATTAGGTGATAGTTTATGTAGGAACAAATCATGAGAAAACAAGGCTAAGATTACACAATGGGTTCACAGTATCTGAGCTGGAATGCTTGGAAAATGAAGATCGTTCGGTGAATACTTATGAACTAAATCATGACTAGATAACGGAATTCTGAAACTGATGCCTGATACAAATATTGAGCTGAATTCGCAATCGCAAAACTATTTCGGAATTACCGTACTTATGAAACTTCAGGTAGTAAAACTAGGCTAGTTCAAAAAAATAGAAATCCATAGAAATCTATGTGCTTAATTGTTAAACTGAACTACTGTCTATTCAAACTAAATCATACTAGATACTCAAGCTCAAGTGGAGAGTTTGTTAAACACCCCTCTAGGGAGTTCTAATGATTTGAAGGAGCCAAGAATTTTGGTCAAGATCTGAACAAAACATCTGAAGAAGGGATTACAATATTGCTACGATTCCACAACTTTGAATCATTGACCTTCGAATCGTAGACTATGATAGAATTTACTAGGCTTTAGGAAATTCAACACCTTACTTAAAACTAATCCTTTAACTTAAAATTCATACTTATTGATTTATCTTCTAATTCTAACAAGGCCGTTGATATTTCCTTCCACTCATGTCTAAACTAAACTAAATTCCCTCACTATCTTGAAGCCTAACCCATAATCATAGTGTACACCACATAACACTATACTACTAGTCTGAACCGTAATTCAACACACTCTGACTTCACAACTTCTCATCTCATGAAAATCCTCATTACTACTCCAACAACCATATTCAACCTCGTACTAGACATTTTACTACTGTGCAGTGCATTCATCTAAAAATACAAACATGATGTTCAAGCCTCACTTCTATAACCACATATGCACATCTAAACACACTCCCCTAAAATACCTTTGTCACAACTTACAATCCTCTATGAAGAACAACTTCCATGTACTACTCATAAGAAGACATGCATAAGATTTCAACTACCTAAACATCTCATATAATACTTTGACTAACCATGACAGGTATTAAAGACTTGGCTATAATCTTACTTCACACTTTATTGCCTTAGCTAAAATAAGCTTATAACGATCTTCAAGTAACAAGAAATTTTTACTCTCTCCCATCTAGAAAACTGATTATCATCACTATCTTAACTAAACGAGAGATAATATAAGGTTAGAACATGAGGGACCAAAATATGAGGGGATACTATGAATAACTTAACACTTAACTGAGGCTTGAGGAATAGAATATATAGCATCATGGTCTTATCAAAGAAGTATGATCTGAGGACATGCAAGATATAAATCCAAATTTCGTTGATCATTAAAAGTATTGCTTGAGTACTTGGACTGAACATACTGTAAGGCTTGAGTACATAAGTCATGAGCTGTATAACCTTAATTTGGAGTTCATAACTTATGGAATGTGATTCCAACTGTTAAAAGAACTGGAACTCCATATTTGAGGGAACTAGGAGAGTACAAAATTCTCCATCATATGCATGAAAATGAATTAAGATCATAGAACTGAACCTATGTCATGAGTAGGTATTGGGACAACTAAAAATACCAAAATAAGATTGGGTCTAGCATTAATCTTAATCATATCTATTCTATAACTTACCGTTGCATCTACTAAAATCTGAAGGCTTGACTTGGTTACTTCTTCTATCATCTCCCCCTTAGATGTAAGCTATCACTCTAAGGCTGTGAACCACTATATAACCTCTAGTCTAACTATAATTACTTTTATCTAGAGTCTAGGATATGGAAACGCTCTTGAACCAAAGAAATTAACCCAAATAACTACACTTGAAAGCCTAAAACCAACTTCTAAAACTCACTTCTAAGCTACACCCTATCATTCTATAGCCCCAATAGTCATCATATAACACTTGAACACTTACTAACTTTGAATCTGCATGAGCATCCCCATAGTTGGAGTGCACACCATCTAGTGCTTCAACTCTTATTCCTATTAGCTAAATCTTTGAAATTTAAAACTTAGATTCTATTGCTTAACATGTGTATCTCCAAGCCTTTGATGGACCATACAACTTCTGTTATAGTCTACCAATATCACGTTTGTAAACTTATGTTTCTAAACCATGAGAATCATATTCATACTTAAAAAGGCTCAACATCTTTAATGAGACTTCTTAACTTAGCTACTAAGAACATTACTCATTATCTATCTAGTCTTTCTCCACCTAACATTTCAATGGTACTCTTGACCCCACGATATGCAATAATCCTAAAAAAAAATGCAGCCCGATAGCACCTTGGGCGTACTTTGCATCATACATACCACGTCAAAATTGATTACAAATCAAGTAAACTTATGCTCTTGCATACACTGTTCAAGCCTATTATATCACTTCATTAGTAACTCAATCATATGCACAAGATTCGGCTATACATATAGTTAGTGAATTACCTTTACCACTTTTCTTGTCACTGCACCTCTAAACCCCCAGTTTCAACCAACACAAAAATAACAATATATAAAACAAGTTGCTAGTGAATTGAAATAGGCCTCACACGACTTTACTAGACTTTGGTTTTTCAACAAAACAATGATAACAAAGTTACAAGAGATAGAAACTTTATAGACAATACTCTATGATCTAAGAATACACATCTTATTCTATCTTACTTGCATGACTCATAAGAGTGAGGACATAACTTTTATCTTGAGAGACTTATAACATACTAGAATGCTACTCTCAAGCTGCTTTGTGTTATTTCTGAAGCTTCTTGCTAGTCAATCAGAGAGCGCTATCTAGAGAGGAACTGGAACTTAGAAATCATACTATCTCAAGAATAATTCATGGATAGGGAAGTATAGCTTTATCGAATAGATTTTGAGGATGAATATGGAAGTACATCTATCTTGGGCTTAGTGCATGACTTTTATGAATCATGAATAAAAAAATTCAATCATCAATACTCAAAAGCACTGATGGGATACTTTTTAGCTTGCATACAATCCAATAACTATTTGTGGAGACTGTTTGAGAAAGCACTGTTTATATAGATTTAAGTTTAACTAATTTTGATAACTTGTAAATAAAATAGAGATGGATCGGATTGCTTGACATCCTAGGACTCTTGAACTCTGTGCTCTAATACCAAGTTTGTAACGCCCCAAAAATGGGTACTGATATGTCACACGATGCTTAGGATCAAAAGTGACCCAAAGCTAACCCTTCTACTGGCATAACTCATAAGCAACTGAATAAAATGCTTAAATCTGTATAAAATCAGCGAGAACATAAAAATTTTCTGAAATTGCATAACACAAATCTGAACTATACAATATTACAACTCTGCTTTTACCAAAATAAAACTAAAACTGAATAAATCAACTCTAATGGATATCTTTGAAGCCTCTACTAGTACTGACTTTAGATAGTCAGGTCATGACTCCCAACTATCCCAACTCAATAGGACTGAAATAGGAAAATAAATAACTGCTCAAACTATCTATTTGGCTCAAACCTTTCAATCAAAAGGATTCATCACCTGCTGACTGGAAGCTGCAAGCTGATTGAATCTGAATGTGCATACTAAGTCTTGTACCTACATTATGAGACAATGTAGCACATAGACCTATATGTGGATCAGTACTTTGGGAATGTACTGAGTATATGGTGGTGCATGAAATAAAATAATCAATATCATAACTTTTTATAGAAAACATGCATGCCAGTATAGATGACTCACATTGCTTGAATTAAAACTATCATAATCAAGAATAAGAAAACAGGTAATGTAAATCACCCGAGTCATTGCACTTCATTCTAAATCTTCATTCTTTCTTTATTCTCAAACTTGTATGATAGATAAGGTCTTAAAATAAAATCTTTTAGAGCATACACTTTAATCTTATGAAAACTAGGAGCTTCTTTGGGAACTTAAAGATTTTTACATTTGGGTTGTCCCTCATAGCACTCTTAATGGGGAATTCAAATATGCAAGACTTATCGAATTCTCATGGTTGAATCCCTAGATAATTGGGTTTTTATGTTGAAACACTAACCTTATGGTTGAAGGTGTGCATAGATTTTGAGATGTTTAACTAAAGAAAATGGAAGATAATATGCTCCTTCAGGGTTATAAGTCATGGGAAGTGAAGGAAAAGGACCAAAATACCCTTACTAAACCACTTCCCCGTTTCTGAAAATCTAAGCCTGACGATATTTGTGATAAGTCGTCAGACTTGTGATAAGTTATCAAAAATGTCATCACGGGGAGGGGGCTGGAATTGATGGATTTTTACCTAAGGTTGATGACATTCATGAAAAGTCATCACGATTGTGATAACTTATCATAATTGTCGTCACTAGGGGCTGGATTCTGCCTAAGGTTGATTACATTCATGATAAGTTGTCATACTTGTGATAAGTTATCACGAATGTCGTCACTCAGTTTTCCAGAATGACATGCTGGAGTAAAATAGGTACAACCTTTTTCAACGATACTGGATTTAGTAAAAATTAATATCGTTTGAAAGATAATTCGAAGATGTTTCGTTTGATATATAGTAGGCCACCCAGTTCGTCATATAAAAGGAGTTATGGTAGATTGAAGTTGTCTCAAGTTCGACGCTTACTAAAACTCAAACGATAGGAAAACTTTGAACTTGACCTTAAGTTAGGGGATCTCTATGATATCAATTCATGATCAAATAGGTTCCCACGCTACATAATTGATTAACATACTAAATTTGCATAGGATGTATAGCTTTTTAAACTTCAACACGTAGAAAAGACGGTTTTTGTTCTAACCCAAAATGCGGGATATTACATTCGGGGAGGCATGATATGAAATTCCAACAAACATACACTAAAGGAGATTCAATACCTTATACTCTAAAACCCAAAAGTAGAATACAAGAAAGGGAAATATTTCTAAATGTATCATAGCCTCTCCTTCATAAATATGTTACCCTACACACCCATGAGAGAGACACTACGTGAGAGGTCTTTGAGCACACCTACTTAACCATTAACCTAAGCTCTGTACAACCTTTCTCATTACCCAAACTAGAGCCCGTCCATGACTAGTATCTGAAGTCCATTGAGGATTAGAGACCACCCCCTTTGCCTAGTCAAATAGAAGATAACACATCTAACAATAACTGAATTCAAACATATAACAACATAGAAAGTAATAATTTCAAATACATATAAGAGTGTCAACATCCATATCCAATCCACCGTAATATCCATGAAGCCTCTATATTATAAAAATAACCTACATCTGACATACCCCCGGCCCTGACAATAATAATGACAATGTAAATGTGAAATCTTCAATTTAAACTTATGGAACGAAAAGTTATGGAATGATCAATCCCTAAGGAGAATTGAAACTCACTACTCCACTGCAAATGACTGACTATGAGATCACCTATAACTACATAGAAAAAGTAGAAATGCTTTTGGACCTTGTATCCCGTAGGGATAGAATGTTTGAGGACAGTTAGAAAGGTGATCACTTGTATGTAACTCAAGGTAAGAGCAAAATAATGTCAGTAAATTGTTTAATTCTAAACTTACTGTACATTTTAACATACATACATATATATATAATAGATGCTAGGTTAGGGGACAAGGTTTAGAATTATAGTAAAGTATTATCCTAGACTATGTAGCTCAATCATTAGGAAAAGGCACCCATGGGCTTAATAGGTTAAGCTCCCCCTACTAAAAGATTCCCAGTACGTGTTAGTCGTATGTATTAGACGTATTAAGGAAGACTAGCGAATCCCTTGATCATTCATCAATCCTAGATATATAATATATCAATAATGTGAGCCATGCACACAATCATAAAGACCAACACTCACATAGATAAATGTGAATTTCCAATATAAGTTATTCGAGACCCATACTTTTATGGGTTAGCGACATAACCCCCAATATGCCAAATTAAAAAAAAGTTTCACATAACCTATTTAATAATCAAGGAATAATACATTAAGGCCCACCATAGGTATCGCCATACCATTTAGCTTGCAAGCCCATAATTACTAATTACAATTTCATTAACTTGGGGGAATAGCTTGAACCTCTTTGTTCATTAAATTATGTTCGAGGAATGCATCAGCCTCCTGTAGTTTATCAAATCAAAACATAGCAAACAAGGCCTTCAATATCCATGTCCATTGTTTAACTATTTAAGCAATGCAATAGTATAGGTGTCCGTATCGAATCATGTTGATGAAGCGTATGAGGAAACCCTATCACAAAATCCATGTTCACCACTCCCTATTTCCATGTGGGGATGCTAAGATCCTGCAAAGGTACCATTAGGAGTTTGGTGCTCAACCTTGACTTGCTGCCAATTAGGACACTTATCTACAAACCCTGCAATATCTTTCTTCATACCACTCCACTAATATATTTCCTGTAAATCATGGTACATCTTTGTGGCTTCTGGGTGGGTAAAGTATCACATGCCATGAGCTTCTGAAAGTATCCACTATCTTAAGCCATCAACAAATGAAATACATAACCTAACATTACAATAAAGCACACCATCTCCGCCTTAAGAGAAAAACCTCTACCTTCTGATCTCTAACAACCTCTTGTAACTTAAACAGACTAGGATCTCTGTCCTACTTTTGTGCACTTTAACAACTAATGAAGATTCCAAATTATTCTAAAACCATATAATACTTTTAGAAGAATCAACCAACCAAACATCTACTCTAGCAAGATGATGAACCTCCCTGACTGTCTTTTTCTTGTCTCCCTTAACATGAGAAACACTATCCATGGACAATTTACTAAGGAATCTGCTACTACATTGTCCATTCCCAGATTATACAACACACTTATATCATAATCTTTTAACAACTCAATCTACCTTCTCTAATGAAGAGTCGATCTTTCTGCGTGAACACATACTATAAACTATTATGATCAGTGAACATATCAACATGAACCCCATCGAGCTAATGTCTCTAAATATGTAAGGTGAAAACAACAGTTTCTAACTCAAGATCATGGGTAGGATAAATTATTTCTTAGGTTTTCAGCTATCTAGATACGTAGGCTATAACCTTTCCTCTCTACATCAAAACACAACCAAGGAAAACTCTAAAAGAATCACAGTAAACTATAAATCCATCTGAACTATTTGGAAAAGTCAACACTGTAACGAAAGTGAGTTGAGTTTTCAACTCATAAAAACTCTTCTCGCAAGAATATGACTACTAAAATTTAACTTTCTTTGGGATCAATCAAGACATGGGGGATGCAATAAAAGAAAACCCTTCAACAAACTGCCTGTAATAGCCAGCCAAAACTAATAAACTCCTGATATCTGATAGAGAGATAGGTATGGGAAATTTACTCACTACTTTGTTTTATATAGGGTCAACTCTAATTCCATCACTGGAAAATCTACTGATCTTAGAAAAAATTTGCACTTACAGAATTTGGCGAACAATTGAGGAGCTATAAATATTTGTAACACAATTCTCAGATGGTCTGCATGATTATTCTTACTACTATAATAGGCAAGGATATCATCAATAAAGACCATGACTAACATGTCCAAGTACTATTTAAACACCCTGTGCATCAAAACCATTAAAGCTGCAGGGCCATTCGTTATTCCAAAAGATCTAACTAGGAATTTGAAGTGACCATACTGAGTTATGAAAGATATTTTGAAAATGTCACACTCTTTGACTATAAGTTGATGGTAGCCGAATCTAAGGTCTATCTTAGAGAAATAACTGGGACCCTGAAGTTGGTTGACCAAGTCATTAATTCTTAGAAGTGTATATTTATTCTTTATTGTGACTTTGTTCAACTTACGATAGTCAATGCACATTCTGAGAGAACCATCTATTATACACACGACTAAGACTAGAGGGCCTAATGGAGAAATAATTGGACTAATGAAACCCTTATCTAAGAGAAATCTTAACTATTCTTTCAACTCTTTATGCTTAGCTAGAGCCATTCGGTAAGATTGAATAAAGATAGGCTAGGTATTTTGAAAGAAAACTATTTTAAAGTATATTTCCCTTTTAGGAGAAACTTTAGGAATATCATCAGGTAGCATCTGGAAATTCCCTTACAACTAAAACTGACTTAAAACTTGGAGCTGCAGAACTATAGTCTTTGACTTGAACAAGATGGTAGTAAATTTCTCTTTCAGAAGAAACACCAAGAAGATCTTCAGGGAAGATTTGGAAATTCCCTTACCATAAAAACTAACTTGAGACTTTGAGTTGCACAACTAGAGTCTTTGATTGAAACAAGATGGTAAATACACCATTCAGATATCATATTTCTTACTTTAAGATAAGAAATTACCTAACCCCTAAACACTAAAGTATTACCCCTTCATTCAATGGCTAGTTCATTGGTAAACTAAAACTCAATGACTTTATTTCTACAATCAACTGATGCATATCATGAGTGAAGCCAATCTATGTCGAGAATAATATAGAAATCGGTCTTCTCTAACTCTATAAGATCAACTGAGGTAATTTTTTTAGATACTGTGTCCGAGCAATTTCTATATATTTTTTTGGTTATAATAAATATACCCACTAGGTAGGCACTGAGTAAGGATCTACTACAATTTTAGGACTGACACCAAAATTTGTTGTTATATATGGAGTTACAAATGAAAGTGAAGCTTCTGTATGTAACAATGCATAAACATGAAGATAGAAAACCTATAATGTACCCATAACCAAATTATGAGAACTTTCCTAATCATGATGAGTCTAGAGTGCATATAACCTATTCTAACATTGCCTACTGATGGCTCTAAAAGTAGCTCCCTACTGTGTTAGGTGACCTATTAAAGTTGAAGAATGATTGGACTGACCCTACTGACCAGTCCTCCGGCAGTCCTTAACTCTAAAGCCTAGCTTTCCATATCCAAAAAAACCATCACCTTTAGATTTACACTTACCCTAATAATTCCTACCATAGTTTTTGTAGAGCATATTAGTATGACTACTAATAATACTACCCAAGGACATAGAGCTTGGCGCGCTATCCTGATTGTTTTTCTTGAACGTAAGAACTAGCATAATAACTGAAGATGGACCTGGGATTGAAAACTTCTAATGGAACTGAGAACCTTTACCACCTTCTGACCTTGGCTGAGAATAGTTAAAACTACCTATGTTTGCCCTCTTATTCTCTCTTTTTTTCTCCTTATATTTTTTTTCTCAATCTACTGAGCATGAACCATAAGCCTAGATAGGGCCATCTCCCTAATAATCATGGTAGTACTACACTCAACAACTCTATCAGCTACACCAGATACAAACTTACTCATTCTAGTCCTGTTGTCTGCCACTATTATAGGGGCATAGCTCGCCAACTGAGTATATTCAAGCAATTATTCCTTCACACTCATACTACCTTGCTTTAAATTGATGAACTTCTTTACCTTAGCCACCCTTAACTCTAATGGTAATAATATGTCTAAGAAAGCTATCGCAAACTCCTCCCTCTCAATAGGCCCTACCTATGCACCTCTATTCTCCATCTATAACTTAAACCAGGTGAACACTACATCCTACACCTGATATGTCGCCAAATCTTCACCCTTACTTGAACTGGCACCCATTATATCAGTCACCTTTTTTTCCATATCCAAAAACTCCTACGAATCCTCCTCAGACTTGGATCATAAAAACAAAGAGGGATTCATATAGGTAAAATTTAAAATCCTAACTATGTTCGTATTTGACTCTAGATTAGAGGGGGGAAAAACTTGCTTATTGTTTTGAGTAGCTTCATAATGGGATAGGGTAGCAAAAGTAGCCCTGAATTTAACGTGAGAGATATGCTCATTCAAGGGATCTTTCTTAATAGGTGGTGATGTAGGCTAATCCTCATTCCTTCTTCCATAGTTTTTTATGGGATGAATTGTCTTTAAATAGAATGATGGATAAGTTAGAGAGTTTAAATAGAGATAATGATATTTCACATAACATGAACACTAAAAGATAGGAAACTTTCCTAAAATATTTTATAGCCTTTTGTCCCTAAGTGTGGCACACTTCACACCCATGCACAAGACTAAACTAAATAGAGCTTTTGGACTCCCTAGGAAACTTTAAAACCTTAGGCTCTTATACCATGTTTTTCTATGACCCAAGGCTGCCCCCTAGTCATAATAATGGTGATTATGGTCATAAGTGATTACAAGTTAACCCATGAGCCGGTACCTGCTGTGAGCTCAAAAAAATAGTCATACATCTTGTGGGTAGAAAGTAAGCTATAAGATACTATAAAACTAGATAATGAAATATGAATCAAAATATGTCTGAAATATCTAATAATAACTTATATCACTAAAATGATTGATTTACTATCTAGCTAATTGTCTAAAAGATTATAAGTATCATGAGGAGTTGATAGGACAGACCCCCAACTAACTCCAAGTTACTGAGCATAGAAAATCCCAAAGTAATTGAAATAAACAAATTATGTCCTCGATCGATGAGGACTCACACTATTACTTTTGAGTAATGTTGTGTGTCTATGAGAGGTTGGGAAACTATGCGTCCAAACCTATGTTATAAGATAACATAGCTCAATAAGAAGTATGCAGCCAATTCTTTGAATATTCTAGTATATGAGGTGGGAAATGGTTGAAATACATAAGGTATATGAGCATAAATGTATGAACATGCAATATCTAAAAATTCAAGACTAAGAATTATAATGTTTCTGAGATAATCTATAATATGAAAGACTTAAAGCTGTAAAATTAAATAATTGAGAATGTATACGCTAGGTTAAGTGAACCTAAACTGAAATACACTAATTACTATATTGAAACTGGGGAGGTATTATATAAATGACAGGCCTCAATCTCTGCTAATTATGGTCAAACCTATAACTTAATTGGAAGGATATCTGTAATGTGCCATGGGCACTAAAACTGGTTGTGTGAATCTACGAAACTAGTTTCTCGAAGGACTAAGGAGTCACCCTCTACTGGCAGGTGCTCTCATGAGACATCTATCAACCCACGACTGTAGGTGGACATCTCTAACTTAGGCTGACTATGTATTATTGGAACTCAAGGGATGCTACTAGAGGTTACACCCTCTAATGGAAGGTGAGCCCCCATCCCTCGGTTTGCTCGGTGCTAAATCCTACTCCCAACTGAACTGACACTAGAAATGAACTGACTAAATTCAACTAAACATTTTTACATAATTGATAGTGCTCATAATGATCATAAATATCTGATTAAACAATAAGAATAATAGTTTAACTAAATTATTACTTGAAAGATATGAAGCATAAGTAAACACATAGGTATTATGTGTTCATAACCGGATAGCACTAAATGACCATAAAGCGTGATATTAACACTTAAAATTGTAGGATAGGAATCATAGTTCGAATTCCCAAAGCATGAACATTTCACCAAACATGTGAAAATCATAAATTTAAGGATTATTCTGAAATCAATAGAACTTGAGAAGGGATTTGTAATAATTAAAACATGAAAGCATTTGTAAAACTAACTTGATATTGAGTTAAGAAGAGATTCATGGTCTTATTTCATCTAGAATATGTGTAAACTCATAAAGTAAACCAAAAGAGGGTTTTTGGGTTCCATGGGTGAAAAAGACCCATGGATGAACAACCCACATACCTAAAGTAAAAGCTTTAGGGAAATTTCTTTAAAGTTGTTCTTGACCTTGAGTAACCCTAGCTTCTTGGGGAAGATAAAGAAATCATTTTCTCTTGATTTTATTTAGTAAATTAATGTTTAATGATGTAAAGTGAGGATTAAGGGCCTTTTATACAACCTCTTGTGAAGCCAAAATATCATGGGTTTATCTTGTAAAGAAGTGGGGAAAGACATAAAATCCCCTAGAAAAACGTTTGAAAAATCTCATTCTCAGTTGGTATAAGTCAATCTTACAACTCATATATTAGGGTACGAATGGGTTGTTGACTTATAAGCTTGGTAGATTTGAAGAAAATGTAATGGTATCAATACAAGTCGTACTTCAAACTTGTAACTATACAATTTGCAAAATCACTTGTAAGATAAATGGACAACTTGGGGGACCAACACTATTATTAATATGACTTCGCTCTATACAAGTCGTACCTTCGTATATGACTAAATATCCCCCTCATCATATCCTTCATAGAACCTCAAAGGGTCAACACTGATGTCCATACGGATGAGTACATATGACTCGTACCCCTCTTACCTACCCATAGGGTAAAGTTATACCTGTAACAGAATATTCAACATACTATACTGACTTAGGTAGTCCAATATACTACACGTATGCTGGGGTATGACGGATGATCATGAGTTATATGCTGCACAGAGACTAAAAAAGATACAAGGTATTATAATATAAGTCATTATGCATTTTTTCTTACATTTGCTGATTATGACTTGAGTATTTTTCCATGACACATTCTCTCAGCATAATTTATACTACATAACTAATATTGCATATCTTATATGCTTAGTAAATTCAAAGGACTGATCATATACCTCTTTAGTAGTAAATGTTTTGAAAGTGTCATTATAGATGCTCATTCCAAGGTGTGTAACTAGTTACACTCCAATTCTAGACTCAACAACAACTTGATGAGTCCTCAAAATTTGAGGATAAACATTTATTCATAATTAATTTAGTCCAAATATTTTTTTATAATACTACTTTAGGGTTAGTTTAGATCTTTTCTCAATTACTCTTCAGTTTGAGTAGAGTCTTTCACACATAGTCATTTAGTTAGATTTGTTGGATTTTTGGTTAAGTATGTATGATACATTTTACTTAATTGTTTTAATTGTTAGGGAAATCATCATGCTAACATGATTTTATGAAAAAGATTTAAGCCACTTGTGCCAAACTTATGTTCTCTCTTATTGTAATTCTAGTACCATGGGTTACCTTGGGGAAACATGTGGTTTAAAGTATCCAGTCACTTCTAGTGTGTAGGTCAAGTATGATAAACTTGGCATCTGAGCATCAAGATCAAGAGATGTAGGATATCAAAAACTTATATTGAGTAGAGTTTTTTCATGGGTGTGAAATGCATGACTCTCATGAGGAAGAGGCTACAAGAGATGTTTTTGGAAATTTCCCTTCTTTCATGCACTATATCATATTAAGAGTACAACTCTATTTATATTTCTAACCTGTGCTTTACAAATTTTAAAATATCTCTTAACAAAAAGAAATTGGTTTGAGATATCATCAGAATTATAAACTTTTTGAACTAATTGTCCAGTCTGTCAATCTAGGTTGTTTGTAATGGACTTGGTAATTAATAAGAGCTAAAAGAAAAAGTGTGTGGAGGTGCAACCTAGGATTAGGTAGGGTAGCTTGGATTTTGCTAGTGGTTTAAAGATGGGAAAGAAGTTGAGAAGCATGGGGACTTAGGAGAGTAAAGGGGATGTGGATATTATATAGGCGATGACTGCCAATTGTATTAAGGAGACCACTAGAGAGGTATTGGGTGTCTCAAGAGGTCAATCGGGAAAGCATCAAGGGGTCTGGTTGTTGATGAGGAGGTCATGAGTAATGCAGAGTCTTAGAAGGTGTCATATGATAAGATTGTTGAGAGAAGGATGCAGAGAAGAGGCAGACCGACAAGGAGGATCATAAGGTAGCTAGGAGATAGGCTAAGTTAGCAATTACAGTGGCTAAGATGACAGATTTTGAGAGCTTGAATGCAGCTTTAGAGTAGAAAGGCAAGGATAAAAAGTTTTATAGGCTTGCGAAGGCTAGGGAAAGGAGGTCTCATGACCTTGCCCAAGTGAAGTACATCAAGAGGGAGGATGGTACTATGTTGGTTGGGGATGCCCTCATTAGGAAGAGGTCGCAGTCCTATTTTGATACACATTTGAATAATGAGTGCGACAAAGGTTGCATGTTGTGGGACTTGGAGAAATGTGAAAAATGTCACAACAATAGTTATTGTAGGTGTATAAAGGTTGAGTAGATTAAGGGGCAATTTTTAGGATGCGTCGGGGCCAGACAAGATTGTAGTGGATTTTTCAAAGAGCATGGGAGGGGTGGATTTAATATGGTTGACAAGGTTTTTTAACATTATTTTTAAGGTGACAAAGATGCCTGAAGCTTGGAGTTTTGGTATTATGATTAGATTATATAAAATAAGGGAGATATCGAGAGTTGCAACAACTATAGAGGTATTAGGTTGTTGAGTCATACTATGAAGGTTTTGCAAAGTATGGTAAGTTGAGGCTGAGAACGAGCATGACTATCTCTGAGAATCAGTTTGGTTTCATGCCAGGTCACTCGAATATAGAGGCCATTCATATTGTGAGGAGATTAGTGGAGCCGTTTTGGGAAAGGAAGAAGAACTTGCACATGGTTTTTATTAATCTTGAGAAGTCTTATGACAGAGTTCCCAAGGTGATTCTATAGGGTGCTCGGAGGAAAGAAGGGTTCCAGTGCCATACACTAGGTCGATTTCAAACATGTATGATGGTGCAAAAACTTGGGTTAGGAAGGTAGGTAGAGATTCAGAGCACTTTTCGATTTTGATAGGGTGGTATCCGGGATTGACTTTAGACCTTTTTTATATTCCTTAGTGATGGATTCTTTGACGCGACATATTTTAGGGGAGGTACCTAGGTATATGTTATATTCTGATGATGTGGTACTGATTTATGAGACTTGGGGAGGAGTTAATGAGAATTTTGAGATTTAGTAACAGACCCTTGAGTCTAAAGGATTTTTGCTTAAGAATGAACAAGATGGAGTACTTGGAGTGTAAGTTTAGCAATGTGTCATAGGAGGCTAACATGGTTATGAAGATGGACTCTTACGCCACTAAGAAGAAAGAGAGTTTCAAGTATCTATGGTCTATGATTCAGGGCAATGGTGAGATTGGCGAGGATGTCATGCATCATATTGGGGATAGGTGGTTGAAATTGAGGCACTCTTAGGTTTTTTTATGTGACAAGAATGTACCCCTTAAGCTTAAAATAAAGTTCTAAAGAGTAGCAGTCCGGCCGGCTATGTTGTATGGAGCGGAGTGTTAACAGTTAAGAACTCCCACACCCAAAGGTTGAAGGTGGCAAAGATGAGATTTTGTGATGAATATGTGGTCATACTAGGAAAGAAAGGGTAAGGAATAAGATTATTTGGGAGTGGCCTCAATGGTGGACAAGATGCGAGAAGTAAGGTTAAGTTTGTTCGGGCATGTGATGAGGAAGGGATCTTTTGATCCAGTGCGGAGGTGTGAGACATGGCTCATCTATAGCTTACGGAGGGCATAGCCCTTGATAAAAAGGTGTGGAGAACGTGGATTAGGGTATAGGGTTATGGGGTGAGAGTGTGTCTGTAATAGTAGGGGAGCGCTCTTTATTCATGGTGTTGAGTGATATCTATGGTTTCGGATAGATAGTTTTTAGTATTTTCTTGTGGTTGTAGTATTATCTTATGGATAGTGATGTTATTTTATTATGAAGATTGTAATAGTTTATTTGAATTTATGTTTTATATTTGTTATACTGCTATCGGTCCTAAGATGGATTTCTATCGGAAACAACCTCTCTACTTGATCTGAGGTAATGGCATGGTTTGCGTACCCTCTACCCTTCCCAGACCCCACTATGTGGGAATGTACTGGGTATATTGTTATAGTTGTTGTTGTTGTTGGTCCAGTCAATAAAAAATCATGTTACTAGTGGAAAGTTTCGTAATGCCATCCAAATGTTAGCTTAATCTATGATGCTCAATGAAATCAATAGGTAGTCTTCCCCACTAATCCTTATAGTGAGAGAAAGAAATTAAATAAGAGAGAAAGGAACAATTAGACAACTAGATTAGGGTACGATGACTTTAACTTGTCACAACCCAATTTTTTCAGTTCATGATGGAACCTACTATAAACCACCAGTAGGTTAGGCAAACCATAGTCCAGAACTACTAGTATTTAACTACTAAGAGAAATGAATAAAGACAGCTTATAGTTATAATAAAAGGCTAGTATATATATATATATATATATATATATATATATAATATAGAAAGAAAACCTAGTTAAATCATAAAAAGATCTACTAATATAACAGGAACACAAAATGAAATACTAATTGAATATACTGATGTAACCCATCTCTGAATACAACATAGAGATTAGTCTAGTCTATAGGAGTGAGAATAGTAATACTCTGAACGCCAGGAGCTCAACCTAAGTCTCTAATCTATAGCTTCCCAAAATGATGCACATAACAATGTTGACAACCCATACTATAATCTATAGGCTTTTGAAGTGTTGTATGAGTGCAACATGTGGTACTTAGTAGGAAACTACCGGCTAAGGTCCAATGATAATGCAATAAAAATAACATGAAAGAAGGAATATAAACTACACAAAAATATCATGGAAACTAAAATAACAAAACTAAGGAGGAAGTAAGAATAATCTATCCGATTCTAGCCATACTCAGGAACCTAAGCACAATACCATATGTCACTAGCTAATATAAAAATAAAGGGTAGAAGAAGGACATATAGTAGTATACAAAGCCGTGGAATATATATATATATATAACATGAATAAATGAAGAAAAATAGGGATATATATATATATATATGTACACACACATATAAGTTGGATTAACTTAAAGATACAACCTAAGCTAGTCATACTAGCTACCTTACCTCCAACTAAAAACCATTGAATTTTCTGACCATCATGGCCAGTGTGGCCGATGGGACAACCCCACCGAAAGAAATTTGAAGCAGAATAATAAAGAATGTAGTTTAATTCATTAAAAAGGGAGTAATGCGCTATAATTTTAAATCTATAAAAATCTAAACCTGTTGATAGTAATTTTATTAGGGTTCTACTTAAATAGTTGGTTATGTTGTATGGTGAGCATAAATCACATGGAAATCATCAAAAGTACGTAACTTAATCATTCAAGTGAATATTCAATATGCTATAGTTGGAAATTTCTCATATCGCACACCAGACATCAAAGAATTATTAAAAGCAATACCAACTCAGGGTGTAGTAAAAGGAGAATGAACAATCGAGGTCTTGGATGTAAGACATATTCTTATTAGACTAGAAGGACTAAAGAATTATGTACAATTATTATCTATAATAGCATATTATATACAGAATGTTGAAGTGGGATCCATGTTTTGAGCCAGATGTTGAGACAACAATAGGAGTATCATGGATTTCAATGCTAGATTTTTCTCCAAATTTTATTGATAAGGAAGCAATTTTTTCTATTTCTTCAGCAGTGGGAAAGCCATTAACAGTTGAAATGGAAACTAAAAACCAAAGTAGACCGAGATTTATAAGAGTTAAATTTAAGCTAAATTTAGTTGCTAAGTGGCCTCAAAGGGTTAGAATCAATGAGAAGAATGATATTACTAGAGAAGTCAAATCCAAATGGATTCAAATACAATATGACTATATGCCTAAATACTTTAAAGATTGATGTTTTCAAGGCCATGATGAAGAAAGTTGCTGGAATATTCATTTGTAATTGTTTAGAAAGAAAAATGAGGTAAGTGGAGATGTATAAAACACCAATAATAAAGAAAAACTGAAGAATCAAAGAGAGTAACAACATTTAAAAAACAAGGCAGTGAGGGAGAATATAAATAAGCAACATTGGTTGACTGGATGAAATTAATTTAAAAGAGACAAATACTGACACATGTTGGGAGATGAACATAGTAAAAATGAAGATGAAGTTGCTATATCTAATCCTTTTGATTCATTAAAGGATGAAGAAGGAGAAAGTATCAACAAAGAGGATAAGGAATAGAACAAAGAGAGTATAAGAGATTGGGTAAACAAAAGTTTTGGCAAAACTGAAGGAAGATTTCAATCAACAAAGGAAGGAAAGAAAATGAGATTAGAACATGTAAATGAAGAGAGCATAGAAAAGAAAAAAAATAATACATCCAATAATGTAGATGGGGAGAAAGATAAGCAACAAGAAAAGGATGATCAAAAGAAAAAATATGGTAAACAAAATAAAGTTTCTCAAGAGACAATGGGGGATTCGATGGTATTGGAGTAGGAAAAAGTAGCTAACGAAATAATGGTGATTGAAGGGTTTTAACCCTTAGCAATCCAAACGGAAAATATGGTTGAGTGTTATAATAAAAACAAAGAGGATTTGGATGTGGAAGATTTGGAAGAGTATATAAACAATGTAGCTATTGAAGCTAATTTGTCACCAATGCGGATAGAATCAATGAATCATAACAAGCAAAAACATAGAAGAAAGGCAAGAATGGAAGTTCAGTTACACTGCAGACAAGGAGCCATATGTCTAAAACAAAGTCAAGATGAATGCTTTGATTTGGAACATAAGGTCAGCCAATTCTCAAAAATCATTAACCAGGTTCATAATCTTACAATGGAGACATCAATTTTATTTCATAGGGCTTATGGAACCTTTCTAAGAAAGTCACAATATTTAAGAATATAGAAGAAGATTAGGAATGTAGCATGCAATTGTGGATACATCAAGGAAGATATGGGCTTTCATGGATGCTAATGTGGAATATTGTATTATTAAAGATGAAGAACAACAGTTTTCTATGAAGTTAGAAAATCAACATGCAGGAATATCAATGGTTGTTACTTTAGTATATGCTAAATGTTCTCAAAATGAAGAATGATGTTATGGGATTCAGTAGCAAACATGGGAAGTTCTATTCAAGATCCTTGTTTGATACGAGGGGATTTAAATGTTATAAGGAGTGATGAAGAAAATATGGGAGGACTACACGTAACGATTAGTGAAACAAAGAATTTAAATCAGTGCATAAGCTAAAGCAATATGGAGGAATGTAATTTCTAGGGAAGTAAGTATACATGGTGGAATGCAAGAACTAATGAAGAATGCATTTTTTAAAAAATTTGATATAATTTTGTTTAATGACAAAATGCAAGAGATTTTTCAAAGAATGGAAGTAGAGCATTTTGTAAGGAGTGTTCTAATCATTCACCTTTATTTCTCCAAGTTAGAAAGGAGAAGGAGCAAATAGTTAGATTTTTAAAATTTCTCAATTTATAGTTGAAGGAACAATCATATATTGAGGTGATTAAGTAGATTTGGTAGATAGCGACAGAGGGTAATCCTTTCATTATGTTTCAACAGAAGTTGAAAAAGACCAAATATGCTCTAACAAGGTGGAATTTGAGAAATTTGGGAATATCTTTCAGTAAATTGCAACCCAGAAAGATATTATAAAGGAAAGGGAGAAACAATTTGAATAGGATCCATCAAGAACAAACAAAAAAAAATTGTTTAGGTTTCAAGCTTAATTAAACTTGGAACTAAAAAGTGAAGAAGATTTTTGGAAGCAAAAAGTAGGATTTGAATTATTTAAGGATGGTGAGAGGAATACAAAATTCTTCTATATAATTGTCAAAGAATGAAGGAGCAGGCTCAAAATAAGAAGAATCCAGAATTATGAGGGTGAATGGATGGAGGATCAGGAAGACATTGCAGCTTTACAAAGCAAAAGGATGCTGGAGATTTTTCATTTCTAAAAGAATTACCTACATTGGTAAGTGCAGAGCAGAATGTGGAAATCCTAAGAATACCAACTGAAGAAGAAGTTAAAAATGCTGTCATGCGACTAAACAGGATAGTGCAGGAGGATCGAATGGAATAACAGGTGCCTTTTACCAAGATGTGTGGGAGGTTATTAGGAAGGACATTCACAGAATGGTGATACCTTTCTTTTGTGGATTTGAACTCCCAAGGTTCATTACTTATATTAATTTGATATTTCTACCATAAAAGTTAGTGGTGAATACCTTTTCCAACTTGAGACCTGTGTCACTTAGTAGTTTTGTGAATAAAATCTTCTGAAGAATTATTCATCAGAGAATTAAGGTCTTACTTCCACATATGATTTGACCAGAACATGTTGGATTTGTGTAATGGATAAGTATTGCCGTGGATATATTGGTGTACCAGGAAATAATTTCAGAAATAAGAAAAGGAGGTAAACATCCAAACATTGTTATTAAGCTAGATCTGATGAAGGCTTATGACAAGGTAGAGTGGTTATTTCTTACCAAAAGTAATAATATTGTTATAATTTTCTTAAATTATAATAGATAGGGTGTATAGGATCTTAAAGAATAACTAGTATTCAAACTTATTCAGTGGTCAACCTAATAGATTCTTCAAATTTACAATGAGCCTGAAACAAGGTGATCCATTATCACCTACTGTGTTCATAATGGCAGTAGAGGTACTATCCCGAAGTTGAAGGCTTTGATGCAGAACAAAGAATTCAAGTTGTTTTGAATGCTAAGGGAAAGTCCTAAAATAAATCATCTAACCTTTGCAGATGATATGATCATAATGTGTAAAGCTGAGGTGCGAACCTTAAAACTGGTTACAAAAGCTCTGGAAAGATATGAAGACGTATCAGGACAAAAGATTATGGAAGAAAAAAGTGCAATTTATGTACATAAAAAAATCTTTAATGGAGTTATGGTTATGGTAGAAATGGTTACTAGAATATTGAGGAAGGAGTTCCCTTTAACTTATCTAGGTTTTCCAATTTTATATATGAGAAAGAAAAAAATTATTGCTAGTATATTATGAATAAGATAAATTGTAAGTTACAGAGCTAGAAAGGAAAGCTTCTATCATTTAGAAGAAGAGTAGTTTTGATTAAACATGTCCTTCAAAGCATTCCTATTAACTGTTTATGATGCTTCTTGGACCAAGGCCTTGTTGTAATGGGCATCCTAAGTCCACCAAGGACCGGGGACCACCCCATTAACACAACCCAACCACTATATACAACCTTAGATAAGCTGAATTTCTAGCATATATCAATATTGCACAATTCTCTCATGATGAATTGGGGATAGGGTCACAACCATGACCGATCCAACAAAGTCTGTCCATACCAAACCAACCATCCATACCAAACAAAAACAAATATCAAAACAAAATATGAAAGTCAAACCCAAAATGTAATATGATGGAACAGTGATAATAATGCCAACCACCTAGCTTATTCTAATGTCAAGGCCAACACCGATAACGATCCCTCCCATTCCAACCCCCAGAAGTACCACAAATCCTCTATCGAAAAGAATACAAATATTCATTTGGGACATACCCCCAACCATGGAAAAAACCAATATTTGAAAAGAAAATAAAAAGTCTAAGAATGTAGAACAAAAAAAATGCCTTTTGAAAGGATGAAAGCTTACTAGTTCAGTCCAATAAGATGTCCACGAATCAAGTACAATGAATGAGGAGTCAAACATCTGGTTCCTGCATAGCGTGGGTATACAGTTTCCAGTAGACTGGTTAGGAGGTGAACAACAGCATGAATCTCGGGACAAGGATAAAGTAATTCCAATTTTAAAAACTAAGTGAAAATCATCTAATGCAAACAACCATATATATATAAGTGTTGGGAAAAGGGACCAGGTTTAGCATACCATTTAAAAACTTAACCTGCGTCATGTTGCTTAGTGGTCCTACCATCCACAGGCCATATGGGTTTATCTCCCCCTGCTAAAATGGTCCTAGTGTGTGTAGACGCACGACAAGGTAGTAGCCCTGGGATGACTAGAACATCTCTCCAATATAAATGTGATACTCGCACCTCATATCGGCAAATATTTGTTTTTGATTTTGATCCCCCATGATCTCCACCTTCAATGGCTTAGCTTACACTTTCCGCCATTAATTCCCAATAAAAACCAA
The DNA here is from genome assembly GCF_002878395.1 of Capsicum annuum. Lineage (NCBI taxonomy): Eukaryota > Viridiplantae > Streptophyta > Magnoliopsida > Solanales > Solanaceae > Capsicum > Capsicum annuum. Next base: position 181,053,472 of record NC_061122.1, on the reverse strand, counting down.
GTCCTAACAATTTAGATATCCATTTATTAACCAAGGCTATTTGATAAACTTGTGGTATCGTCATACCACCATACTTGAAAGCATTATCCATAGGAAAACTATTTAGATTAAGGGACTCTCGGTGGCTTTTTCTTTTACCATATTAACCTAATGAGAGACTACTATGTTATCCACAAGCATAACCAATTAGCCTTTAACATTTGTAAACCATTTAAACCATTTGTAGTTTTATGCTTAAGATTAAAACAAGCAAGAGTTCCCTTTTTAAAAGAATCAGTGCAATAAATATAGCATTATAAGTATTTAATCAAACACCTTGGGGGCTCTAGCTCTTTGCTCATACAATACTTTAGAGAATTATGATATGTTTTTGGAAGATATTTTAAGTGTGTAAGAATAAAATAATAGGGTAAATTACCTCCTATATGTATTAAAAGTTTTTGGTCCTTATTATGGTAAGTAGGGAAATGTCCAGAATATCCCCACCTAAATCTAATACAAACTCGACACATAATTACGACTGACCTCCTTACGAGTCGTAATAAAGATTATGGATGAAACCCACCCAATCGTAACCAATCCTCAACCATGGATAAGACGCTGTATAATATATGACTCATACAACCAAGTCGTAACGTTAGCATACTATTTGTACCCATGATCTGTATCACCGGAAGAATGTAACAATAGGAGGATCAAACACTGACCACCTTATGAGTAACATATATGACTCGTACCTATTCCTTAGAACATATACCCTTATTTTATTTCCATTCCAGTGCCAAGACTATCCCACGAACTAACATTGGTCAGCATACGAAAGGTCTTCACCACTTGTACCTAAGCTTATTGCTCATACAATGAGTCGTAATGGGTCTAAAGAACAATATTCCTAGAAATATTCTAAGGTTCAAAACCAGAGATACTTCAGTATCCCTACTAGGAATATTCTTCCCCGAATGACGGATAAGGTAGGGGTAACCACATAGTCATTTGCATTATCAAGCATCCCTTTAACAAAGTTTGAAAATAATAAGGCAAAGATTCTAATCTTTTCTTTAACAAACTTAGAAAATAAAAATGTGTTCAAGAACACATACCTTCCACGCGAATATCATGAGCATAAAACAAGAGTTGTTACTTTGAGTTCATTTCCTCTTCCACTTCCCACGTAGCCGCTTCTACCTTGTGGTTCTGCTATAGAACCTTAACCAATGCCATATCCTTGGTCCACAACCAATGAACCTACCTATCCAATATCTCAACCAGGACCACTTTATAAGACAGAGAATTCGAGATATCCAACCATTCCAAAGGAACAATTAAAGATGAATCACCAATGCACTTCCTCAACATAGAAACATGAAATATCGAATGAACCAAACTAGATAAATAATTCAACTTATATGAAACATTGCCCGCTCTTTGCAAAATCTCATAATGACCAACGTACTGAGGACTGAGCTTTCCTTTTTTACCAAACTACACTACTCCCTTCATGGGAGACACCTTAAGGAAAAACTTATCCCCAACTGGAAACTCCAAGTCTGTATGCCTAACATCCACATACGACTTTTGACTACTCTAGGTAGCCTTGAGCCTATCTTTTATCACCTTCTCCTTTTCCATAGCTTGACAAACAAAATTTTGACGAAATAAATCAACCTTGTAAAGTTCAAACCAACCAATAGAAGATCTACACCTTCTACCATTCAATGCCTTAAAAGGATTCATACCAATACTCTTATGATAGCTATTGTTTTAAGCTACTCTACCAAGGTAGATGCTCCACCCAATGGCCACTATAATTAGTCACATATACTCAAAGCATATCTTCCAATGTCTGAATTGTTCTTTCTGCCTGCCCATCCAACTATTGGTGGAAAGCCATACTCAGACTACTTATGGAAAATCTATGAAGTCTTGGATGGTAGTGACGACTCATATCATAGTCCTTGAGAAGCTCAAGCCTGTACATTGCCTAAGATTTAGCTCTTTCTTCGAGAAAAGATACTACAAACTCTTCTCACTAGAAAAGATTTCCACGTGGACCCCATACAAATAATGCCAAGATATTTTCAAAGCAAACACAACGGCCAACAAATACAAATAACGAGTACGATAGTTCCTCTCATGCACCTTCAACTGCCTGGATGAATAGGTTATCAACTTCCCATACTACACCAATGCGCAACTAAGACCAACCCAAGATGCATCACAATAAACCATGAACCCATCATTGCCTTCTGGCAAATTCATAATAGGAGCCGAAGTCAACTTATCCTTCAACTTCTAAAAGATACCTTCCTATATATTAGACCAAGAAAACTTAACATTCTTCTTAGTGAACTTAGTCAATAGAGGAGCTATCGATGAGAAGCTCTCCACAAATAGCCCATAATACCTGGCCAATACCATGAAGCTCCAAATATAAGATGGAGTCATATGTCTAGGCTACTTTTTTATCACAGCCACCTTCTGTGGATCCACCCTGATCTCTTCAATAGGAATGATATCACCCAAGAAAGTCAGAGTATTCAACCAAAACTCGCACATAGAAAAATTAGCAAACAACCACTATTCCCTTAAGGTTTAAACACTACATGGAGGTAATTAGCATGATCCACCTCACTCTTCGAATACACTAGAATATCATCAATAAACACAATGATGAAGAGATCTAAATATTGCTGAAACACCCTGTTCATCAGATCATAAATGTTGCCTGGGTATTTATCAATCTAAATGACATCACCAAAAATTAATAATGCCCATGCCTAGTACGAAAAGCCATCTTAGATATATCCACCTCCCTAATCTTCAATTGCTGGTACCTAGATCGAGAGGATATTTGTGCTTGACCATTAGGTTATTTAACTACTTATAGTCAATGCAAATATGAAGCGAACCATCATTCTTGCACACGAATAACACTAACGCACCCAATAGGGAAACTCTAGGATGAATAAACCCTTTATCTAATAGATCTTTAATTTACTCACTGAGTTTTCTTAACTCAGATGCAGCCATTCTATACAGTGGAATAAAAATTAAAGAGTGTTCGAAAGAAAATCAATATCATACTTTATTTCCCAATATGGAGGAACACCTGGAAGATCCTCCAAAAAGACCTATGAAAACTCATTAACCATAAGGACAGAAGATAAAAGAGGACCTTCCAAATTAAAATCTGTAATGCGGACTATGTGATAAATAAAACATTTAGACATTAACCTTCAGGCTCTAAGATAAGAAATAATCTTCCCCTAGGCGATAAGGAATAATCTTCCCATTCCGTTTTAGGCTCACCAGGGAACCTAAAGATGACCATACGAGTTTGAGAATCAAAATTTGCATAACAAAAATACCACTAATCTATGCTAAAGATTACATTAAAATCTAACATACCTAACTTAAACATATCCACCAAAATCTACCTACCACTCACAGATACAACATACCCCCTATAGACCATTCAATAATGACCTAATCTTTTATCAAGATAGAAATAAAAAGTGGATACAATAGAATTTTAGGATCAAAACCAAAAAACACAGCTACATAAGGACTCACGAAGGAAAAGGAAGAACCTGGATCAAGCAAACAATACACGTCATGACAGAAAAACTTTAATGTACCAATAACAATATCAAATAATTCTTCAGATTCCTAATGGGATGCCATAGAATACAACCTATTTTGACCAGTACTTGAACTAGGAGCAGTAGCAGAAGCAGATGCAGCACCATCGAGTGTAGGAATAGAGTATGAAGCAACCAGAATCTTATTCTCCCCCATAGAAACCTATTTAGATGGATAATCCCTGAGCTTATTTCCCACTTAGCTATACTTGAGGCACCTCTCCCTTTCTTTGTCAAAGAATCCCCAATGAGGACGTCCGCAAAATCGACAAGGAGGATACGATGAAACTGATTGACCTGTGCATTCATGAGATTGGACTCCCTACGCTTGAGAATTGTCACTACCATGATGACGCTTGTCACCTCACTACTGAGGGTAAGGAGCACTGGCAGTAGAGAATGTACCAGAACTCCCCCATTTCTTTTTCTGCCATTTCCCATAATCTCTACAACCTTGAGTCTGGGCACCTCCTTGATCAGAAAACCTACCCTGCTTAGCCTGCCTGTCTCTATATTCTGTGTGCCTTCTCACCTCACACTCAACCTGTTACATATGAATAGTCACCCTCGATATGTCCATATGTCTTATGAGGAAAGAAACCTTCCTCTCATGAATCAGATCTTTGTTCAGCCATGAAGTGAACTTCCTTATTCTCTACATCATATCAGCCACCAAATCAGGAACATACCTTGATAATTGATGGAACTTTAAAACATAGTCCTTCATAGATAATCTTTTTTAACTGAGGTTCACAAACTCTTCTATCTTAGCTTTCCTCAACTCTTAAGGAATGAAATAATCCATGAAAGCATTAGGAAATGCCACCCACAAGACATTCTCTTCTACAACACCCTTATCTCTGTCCTACTCCTAATACCACAGATAAGAAACCTCTTTGAGTGGATAAGTTGCAAATTTAACACTTCTCACATAAGCAACCCTTATTACCAAAAAATATTCTCTATCTCCTCAAGAAAGCCTTGTGGGTCTTCCTTCACCTTTACTCCCATAAAAGTATGAGGACCCATCCTCATAAACTATCCAAGCCTAGTGCCCTCAGTAGATACAAGGTCGATCATACCCATCTCGGCCTGAGTAGTAACTAGTTGGGCAGTGGGATGCATAGACTGATGAGACTCTGCATTTATATTATTGCCCTAAGGGACCTCAGGAGAAATAAGAGGAAAAAAAGGAACTTCGGTACAATTAGGATTAGGAACAGGAGATCGTATATGTATTCAAGACTTAGGAGGTACTTCTTCAGCATTATCCCTACATGGGATGGATCGATTTTCTTATGTTTTAGATCTAGGTGGCATGATCAGAAATATGTACAAACAAGTATTACAGGAGATTCCAAAACTAAGAAGTCAACTTGAAGAAAAAATACACAAAAAGTGAAACATTCCTAGATGTCCTATAACCTCTCCCTTATGAGTGTGGCATACTGCACACCACTAAAAGAGACTCTACTCAACAAAGCTCTGTGAAATCCTAATTGACCTTAAACCTAGGCTATGATACCTACTTGACACAGCCCAGACCAAGGCCTTTTCGTAATGGGCATCCCAAGTCCACCTAGGACTGGGGACTAACTACTTAACCAAACCCAACCACTTTATACAACCTTAGAAGAGCTAAATTTCTAGCATATAAGAAGATTACACAATACTCTCATGAAGACTTAGGGATAGGGTCACAATCATTACTGACCCAACCAAGTCTGTCCATACCAAATAAACCATTCATACCATACCAAACGAAAGAGAATATCGAAACATAACATGAAAGTCAAATACAAAATGTTATATAATAGAATAGTGAGAAATTATCTTTGATTACGCCAACCTTCCAGCTTATTAAAATGACAAGGCCACATTAATACTAATCCGGCCCATTCAAACCCCTAAAAGACCCATAAAATGTTTATCCACAAAAATACAACTATCTGGTTGTGACATACCCCTAACCATAGGCAAAACCAATATCTAGAAAGAAAATAAAAAGCCAAATATCTGGTTCCTGCATAGCTTGGTATACAGCCACCGGTAGATGGGTTAGTAGGTGAACACTAGCATGAATTTTGATATAAGGATAAAGTAATGCAAGTTATAAAAACCAAGTGAAAACCATCCAACGCAAATAATCATACATATATATAAGTGCTGGGAAAAGGGATAGGGTTTAGCATGCCATTTATAACCTTAACTTGGGTCGTGTAGCTTAGTCGTCCTATCATCCATGGGCCATATGGGTTCATCTCCCCCAGCTTAAAGGGTCCTAGTGCATGTAGTCGCATGACTAGGAAGTAAAATTGGGATAACTAATATATACCTACAATACAAATATGACACTCGTATGTGGCTATTGAAGACCACTCATATCGGCAAATATGAGTTTCTAGTTTTGATCCCGCCGAGATCGCTACCTTCCACGGCTTAGCTTACACTTCCCACCATTAATACCCAATTAAAACCAAGTCTAAACAATCCAGTTATCCATTTATTAACCAACGCTATTTGATAAACCTATGGTATTATCATACCACTATACTTGCAAGCATTATCCATAGCTAAACTATTTAAATTAAGGGGACTCTCAGTGCCTTTTCATTTACCATATTAACCTTTTGGGAGACTACCATGTTCTCCATAAGCATAACCAATTATACTTTAACCATTTTAAACCATTTTTATTTTCATGTATAATCTGAAAGATAAACAGACTTCCCTTTTTAAAAGAGTCAATTCAATAAATATATCTTTGTAAGCATTTAATCAACCACCTTGGGGGCGTAGTATAACCAAAACCATATTTAATTACCATTTAACGATTACCATGCAATTCTATTATCCAAAACCACCATTAATACTTATAAAGAATAATTAAAACCATAAGAATTCATAACCAAGCCTTTAATATCAAACCCCCAAATCAATAATTGAAAGCTAAAACCATGCAAAAGTAAAAACCATGAAATCTACCATATAACCATGCCTTTGATTGAAATTACCAGTAGGGAAGAGAATCATGCCTAAAACTAAGCAGATTAATGGAAAGTATTCACCAAGAAAAGCCCCAAAAAAATACCTTAGTTGGAACCCTAGCTCGTTGAGATAATTGTGATAAATTCTTGGAAGAGATTCTAACTATTTAAGAATAAAATAATAGGGTAAATAATCTACTAAGTGTATTAGAAGTCGTGGGTCATTATTAGGTAAGTAGGGAAATGTTCAGAATATCCCTACTTAAATAACATAAAAATCCAACACAAGGTTACGATTGACCTCCTGATGAGTCATAACCTAGCTTACGGCTAATACCCACCCAATTATAACCAATCATTAATGATGGCTCAAATATTTTCTAATATTCAACTCATACAACCAAGTGATAACCTCAGCATATGATCCGTATCCCTTAAAGAATATAACACTAGGAGAATCAAACACTGACAACCTTAGAAGTCACCTATTCGACTCGTACCTATGCCATACGAATCATACCCTCAAGTCATATCAATTCCAGTATCTAAGACTATCCCACCAACAAACACAGGTCTGCTTATGAAAAGTCTTCACCACTCGTACCACAGCTTACCACTCGTACCTTGAGTCATAATGGGTCTGAAGAACTAGATTCTTGGAAATTATAAATTGGGTCCAAACCAGGGATTCTTCAGTTTATTATTAATGAATACTCCTCTAGATGTGATGAATACAATTTAGACAGTATTTTCTGAATTTTTTTGGAGTAGCGATATAGGGGAAAAAAGAGGCATTGGGTTAACTGGCAGACAATATATTTACTTGAAGAAGAAGCAGGAGGATTGGGTTTTAGAAAGGTAACAGACATCTCTATGGCTTTTTTTCAGACTATAGTGGAATTTAAGAACTACAAAATCAGTTTGGAGTAGCTACATGTTGAATAAATATTGTAAAAAGGAATATCCTAAGCTGGTTATTTGGAGAAATGGTACAGGTGGATCTCAGGTGCGGAAGAAAATATTAATAGCAAGTGATCTAGTACATAATTTAATTGTATGGAAACTCAGGAATGGGAATTCAAATATTTGGTTGGATAATTGGACAATACAAGGTGACTTATACTTAATCATGATTGACAGTTCAGAGGAGAAGGGGGAATTTTAGGTGGTTAGCGACTAAGCAGAAATGGAAGATGGAAAGAGCAACTAATTAAAGACATTTTTCAAAAAGATATAGTTGACCATCTTCTGTATAATATTCATCCACCTAGTGAAGAAGATGGGGACAATCCTATGTGGATTATTGAAGTAATAGAATAAGTTTAGTAAAGTCATCTTGGCAATATATCAAATATAAGAAGCATGAAAAAGAAACATACAAAAGTATATGGATAAAGGGTTTACCCTTTAAAATATTCTTTTCTATGTGGAGATTGTGGAAAGAAAGAATTTCTATGGATTATAACATGAGGAGATAGGGAGTACAGGGACCTTAAAAATGTTCGTGTTATGAAGGACCATTAGTGGAGACTGTGACATATGTATTCAAAAGATCTTTTATTGCTAACGGGACATGGTCCTAGTTTTCTTTTATTGCAGGAATAAATATCCAAATCTTGAGCTTAAGATAGACAATTCTCATATGGTGGACTACAGAGGTGAAGCAAAGGGAGAAAGCATACTATTATACTTTAACCAGTATCATATTTTGTGAATTATGGAAAAGAATAAACAATTTAAAGGAAGGCAAACATACAATAGGGTTGAGCGTTATATACAATATTATAAGAAGTTTGAGGATGCTATTGAAGGTGAGGAAGCCAACATTGGAATTCCCAAGTAAGTGGCTAGATAAACTAAAGGAGTTTGGAAAACTTAAAGGGCAAATCAAGGTTACTAAAGTACAATGGGTGACACCTAAAGAGGATTGGGTGAAATACAATACAGATGGAGTGCTAGAGGCACTTTAAGAGGAAGTTCACTTGCTTTTTGGCTAATAGATGTGTAGGTAGATCGACAATATGCTCAAGGAGCACCTGTTGAAGATGTTGATATTATATAGGAAAAAGAAATAGCAATACTACAAGCAGCCAACCATTGTAAAAAGACACAAAGCAATAAGGTGATTGTTATTACTGACTCTTTAACTATGCAGAAGATGTAATATGAAAGTGGCCATGTCTATGGGAAATATCAACTATAGTAAAATAGGTAAATCAAATTGTGGAAGGAAAACAAGGGCAGTATCAACATATATTGAGATAGGGAAATCAACTAGCTAAATAGTTTGCAAACTTTTCAATAGACACAGGAGCGTTCATATATACAAGCTTTTAGTAGTTACAAATAAGAGGAAAGTGCATCATAAATAGTGGCAAAATGCAATATCCATATTTAAGACTGTCACCATCAAAAGGGTGAAGGGGATGGGAAGGCTTAAGCTGAAAGTATCATATGTAGCATATTCACAAGCCATTACAACATCAAAAAGAGTGAACCAACTAGCTAGCCTAAACTAGATCAGCCAACAAAAAGGACTTTCAGCTACATGGGAGGGTCTATATGTCCTTTTTAACTTGATAAACCTAGGAAAGATGCTAATATCCTAATATATATGGGTCCAAGCATCCCATTATCTTTATCCTGGCAATATCTATGAAGAAAGAGAAATCGTACACATAAGATCAACAAATCAGAATGAAGGAAAGATGAGAGATGGCAATAGACTCACTAAGATATGATAGTAGATCTCAACTAACCAAATCCCTCATAACAGCACAAAAACAAGAACATCATCCCATCGACTGGAGAACACAACTTAATAGAGGTTCAAAAACAATAAATCAAGAACATGGAGAAAAGCATATCAAAGAAATTAGAAGGAAACAACACTCACTTTTCCACCTAATAAAAGATGGAAACAAAGAACATGGAGGCACAATATTAATCACCCAAAGCATGTTAAGAGGAAAGCTAAAATTAGTGAAGAGAAGTATAACTGTAGTGAGAGGCATAAGGAGAAAGTTGAAATGGATACAAGATGTTTTTCTAAACATACTCAGGGTATATATGTTGTTTTTATATGGACCAAGGTTGGGACGAGTCAGCTGGGAAGAGTACACATTTTTCATTTTTCTCATTTTATGTGAATTTAAATTGGTTGGCCTATTTGTGTTTGGACATTATTTTAATTTGATTAATAAAATCCCAAATTAAATAAATAAAAAAGCCTCTTAACAATAATAGGAACCAGTGCTAGCATAATCAGGGCCCATAATCATAATACCTAACCATGAGAAATTTATCCATAATACAATAATCATAAGAGAAAAGAATCAGAACCATACCTTAAATCTCAGAATCAGTCCATAATAAACCTATCACAAACTCACAATAATAATAATAATAATAATAATTAAGTAATCGACTAGTAAGGACAAACAATACCTCACTTGGCCCCATAACTTGAAAGGTCCAAATGGCACACAACACAGATCAAGAAACACTCTTATGATATTCCTATGAAACCCTATTAGGCTGATAGATGTAGGAACTAAACAACATACTAGTGAAAGGAAATGCCCATGCAAGAATGAGAGCAAAGTAAATCCATAATACCATAACCGAGAAAAGTGCCTTAGTGTAAGTCTGTGTATACACCTCCTCCAGCTCAATGGCTTGCAAAGGTAGGACATACGATGAAGTCTCTTCTTTTGCATGATGACTCAAAAAGAAAAAGGCCCCTAGATAGTTCAGGAATACCCGTATACATCAAACTAGTCCCAATCCAGGATTTCCAATAGCCATTATCATCAGAAATCTACCCTGTCCAATATTAATGTATTTATAAAAATGCACAGACTTGCACCATGGCTAAAAAATGTAATCCAATAAATCCATTGCTCAGTGTAAACTCTGAAACAAAATATTCATAATAGTGCAAAAGTGTTTGGAATCTCTCTCAATCGAAGTAAAGAGTAGTAGTAAAATCGTGAAACTGAATCTATTAGTGAAATCTCTAAAATATCATTTTTTGTCTCCAAAACACATAAATCATTCCTTAAAGTGTTGAGATTATCATTGCAAAAGAATAAATTTTAAAGTGAAAAGCGAGAATAAATCTTTTTTTATAAAAATAGTAGTAAAACGATATTTTTATTTGGAAGTGTATGATTAACTGATCATGAATGTACGGAATCTATACAACACCATTAAACTAGTATCAAAATAATACAATTATTAGCGTCCAAATGTCCATAGGCTATGACCACATCCTTTACAACGATAATTCACACATCCAGAGTCCAACTAAACTCATCATCACTACCTTGGGCCCAATAATGTACAACCGGCATAACCATGACAACATAATTCAAGAAACCATGATATCAACCAAGTAAAGAAGTAAACCATAAACGAGCGACTTCTTAGCCTCAATTATGTCTAATATGATTTTAATCTCGAGTAATAGGGTCCTAAAGTGATGACAAGTATTTCACCTTTAGGGTTGATTCACCCTTCTATTCCCAGTACTTATAAATTAGTCAAAGTTATGGAAATCTACCAATAATCATATCCTAACATACAATACATAAATACACTATGTCATGAAGAAGAGTAGATAGAAGCCTACCTTGATACCAAACTACAAATCCTTAAATATCTTATGAATCATCTTTCTTTTCTCCACGATCTCGAGATACAACCACATTATCTAAATAGTAATCTACACATGATTAGGAGTAAAATAGGACCATATTTATATACTATGGGTTGAGTCAAATTCAGTTCAAGAATGATCCCATAAGGCATGCAAATGAAATTTAATATTGAATCCATCACGAGGTCCCACGAAAGACAAGGAATAAGGGCTCAAAAGTTCAGCACAAATGATGCATTAATTATGACCCAAATTAGCACCTTATCTATAGGGCTTTAAAGAGTTAATTTATTAAAATTTACTATGACATAGGATGACACTGATGGGAAAAGAAGGGGAAATGACCATAGAAAGTTAGGCTGGCGTACTTTAGATTCCACGATAGATTCCTTACTTTTTTCTGTCTTTGAGCTCCAAAAATGGTGTGAAAATGATGAAAGAAATTATGAAAATTTGATTGGTGAAAGGGGATATAAAATCCCCTAGGTGCCGCAAAAGTGGGCACCTTGGTGGTAAAATGCCTACTACTAAACCAGTCTGGCTGCTTAGCATGGGTTCCACTAAAGCAACCACACTTGCACTAAATAAGGGTCTGCTGAAGTGATCCTTTTATTATAAAAGCAGACCTTAACCAATAGTCCAATGCCACTTAAGCGTCTCATGGATGCTAAACTGTTGGCCACTAAAGCATCTCTATGAGCACTAATGTGGTCATATCAGGTATCAGGTACTAGATTTTACTACGTCTTGAAATAAACTTCGATTGGGTGCTCGAGATTCATTCAAAACCTCATCCATACAAGCGAACTATGGTTCCATACCAAAAATGATGTTTAGACTCTATGGAACCATTAAAACTTTTATCCAAGATCATTTCAACTAAATGTGGTGCCCACAACAATAGTTTTATTTTTTCACGGAATCCACTAACATACCATATTAGTTCAGAAGCCTCGAGACCTAAACCAACGTCCCCTTTGCCTAAAATCAATGTTCTGGAGCTGGTGGCTCTATCAAAATTCTCATTAGACATCATCTACTATGATTTTAGTTTTTAGACCAAATCCTAAACAATGAAAGAACCAAACTAGGGAAATAAGGCTAAAACTCAAACAAATTGTGTAATAACCAAACCCATAATTCTTACATGTCAAATATAACATGTAGCCTTTATGGGAAGGCTCAAAATTCAGAACATGCACACGTCTCAAGGAAATGACCTAGAGGGTAATTACACTATCCACTACTAAAAGGACTTTTGGCCGTGAAAGTTAATAGATAGGAGGATAAAAAAAGTTTAAAGGGACGCGGTACTAGGCCTATATTATCAAAGAATAATCCCCAGATTACGTCAAAGATGAACAACAAATCCAAGGGGTTTTACCATAGGTGTCCCTTTTTTACAAAAACTTCCATTCTTCATTTCTCAAACTATGAAAACTCAACCTCATCAACTAATCCTCAACTAATGAAAGAAGGGATAATGTATGTATAGCCCAACTACAACACACAAATACCACACTAATACCTGTACAATAAAGAAAAAATCCATTCAAGCCAAAAGCAAATTATGAAATAAGTCATGCAATAAGCTCCTATATCAAAATATAACCCCTTTTGCCTTTCCAAACCTGCTATCCACTCTAAACCAAGAAGAAAGTTACCTGAGTCCTATTCACACAACTCTATTACATTCACCTAAAAATATTAAAGGTAATCAAATAAAAATCCATAATGGCAAGCATAAAAATAAGCCCATAAATCACTACCAGGACAGACAACTAGGGATAGCAAAGGTCTGTCATCTACTCAAATACTATAACTAGTTTGAATAACCCTCAAAATTGATAATTAGATGTCCAAACCATAAACACTCACTTCTGAATGATCCACTACAAGATATCCCACCAACTAAGGAATAAGCAGTGTTGAATCCATCTAATGCATACTACTACTGAGTAGATCATCTAAAAACTTAATAAAAATAAAAAATCAAGGTCAAGGCTAAAGGAAAAACACCATGTCAGTAGAATATCATTTAAACACCTATGAACCATAATCCATTTGAGCTAAAAAATACTAAATAGATAGAAAAATCAGTAGGCTTAGACAACCTAAATATGAAACCTTAACTAAGATGAATCTAGAAACATAGGTTAAACAAAGCTCTGTAGATTCTAGCTAAATCTTAATACAAATGCTGAATTGCCTGGTCTCAACTATCCACACTAATCCCTGTATATATGGGTAAACTTCTATACTTTAAATCTATAATAAACCTTAACCCACCATTCCAAATCACGACATCCAACGAGAGCTAACAAGTTCAATTTGAGGGTAAACACCTAACTCACCCTAACTATCCAAGATCAAGCATACCCCCACTGGATCATGCAAGAGATGAAGCCAAAATATAATTGAAGAACAAAATCACGATGAAGGATAAATCACTACCTGAAAGGACAAGCAATCAAGCCCATATCTATTGGAGGACATGAACTACCAAAGTATAGAAAATAACACACCATTGTTGCAAATTGTACAAGCAGTAACAAAAAATCAGGAGATTAAAAAAAATGCAACCTTAGTCAAAAATTGTCAATTCACTACTCAATCTTAGAAACAGATACATAATTTACTAAATTAAAAAGTGGTCACATGTAATATTACCTATTTATAACTTTCTTAACTCCATTAGAACAACAACCGCATCATGACAAGAATAGAGTTCTCAACTATAAAATAATAGTAAGATCAAAGCTACCACTTAGAGGTGAACCTAACAAACCTAAAAGGAAAATCCAGCCCTCTGGAAAGGAACTTCAAAACCAATACCAGGCAATGAAATGATCAAAGTGGAAAATGTCCCACTATTAATCATTCAAGAAAATAGGCTACCTAATAAAATTGCAAACTCTAGAACCATAACAGAACCACGAAAGGCTAACTTACCTTAACTACCTTAATGCACTGAACAATCGATCTAGCCTATCCAACCAAAGAGAAAAATTACCAACCACACCTTACTATAAAAAAGAAATCCTCCAACAAAGCTAACTGCCTAGGACAATGAACAAAAATTATTAGAGAGGGAATTCTAAATTGATAATGCTAATCTAGTCATCTACAAAGAAAGGATTAATCAAAATTTAATAATGACAATAATAACAACAACAATATAAATATTAATATAAATAGTATTTGGTACCAAAAAAGAAAATCAATACCAAGTGACTTTATAGGGCCACAAAAAGGCCAACATGCATGGTAAATGGGACTCAAACCTAAATAGTACACAGCAAGGAAAGATCAACACTAATCCATTCTATCTACTATTAAAAAATCATTTGTGAGCATGGTTATATAATCCGGAACTCTATTTTAAGTCATACAATAATTAACATAACCCTACTATGACACATAATCATCGATGGTATAAAAACCCTAACACACTTAAATTAAATAGTAAAGGTAGGAAATAAAAGAAGCACCTATCATAGGAGAATTTAAATTCACCTTACTTATTACTCGATGGAGCATGAATCTAAGTGGGTCCCAACTTGAACTGAGCATCTAAATAACCAACTGAGGCACTAAGTTCCCTTCCTCTAACTAAAGGTGCCATAACACCATGAGACTAGTTTAGATGAGTTAAGTAACTATTAATCCCACACTAGGGACACTTCTAATACTAGTGAATAATCTCTCTATAGTCTTAGCAAACCTATAAAGCCCTAACATAGTGAGAAACATGAGCTAACCTTAATTGGCGGGCCAATGAACCCTGGGGAACACTCTTCTAAGAATTTTCCCCACAATCATGACATACCTCAAGATCCCTAGGCTTGTGGGAACAAATATTTACTCTATCTTATCAACCAAATAACATCTAGGGAACTCTATAGACCTAAGACCAATTTCACCTAAACCATGAAAAGCTCTTGAACTATCCTAAGGTGAAACCCCTACTGACCCAAAATGACCACCTTATCAAAATACCTATGTTGAATACTCTATAAGGTACAATGAGAAATCTAATCATTGTGATCATAATAATTGATCTGAGCTACACATAGTCAGAAATGCTAACTGCTTAGAACCAATACGGTACAAGTGAACTAACCTCATCCGAGAGGATCCTCACTTCTGGATGGAATACAAATAGTAATCTACTAATGTTATAGCCTTTTTTCTCCACCTCTATAAGTATCACTACATGCTCTCTTTGTTACTTTCACATGTTCAACAACCCAAGAGAATGATGACCCAACTACCATCAAATGCTCCAATGCCAAACAAAGTGGAAAAGATTATTCTCTAATAAATACATACACCATCTCATGATCTAAAGGATATAACTTAGAAAAATTCTTGTACCACTTATAAAACCTTATTTCATACTTTAAAATTGACAGGGAATCCTGCTAAAGACAAACAAACCCAACTCTAGCCTGAGAACTACTCGATTAACCTAATATAATATTAGACTACCAGGTATCCATAAAAAAACTCAACATACTAGTGTTGAATCTCTAATGGATAAAGCAATCACAAACTCTATCAAAGAAAAGACTAGCCCCAAATGCATTGGATGGAGTTAAAGTTCTTTGATATTAAACTTTGACTTCGTAGTTTGATGCTTTATTAGAACTCTAGAATTGTAGGCCGAAGACCCATTTGCATTTATAAGTAATCTTATATCATCCATCTAGTATAGAATAGAGTCTTAGAATGTACTTGAATCTCATAAAAATATGGACACACGACTAGGAATTAGGAATAGAACTTTCTAAGAATGCCCTATAGCCTTCCAAAGATAGGTTACAAATATCTTCTTACTAATCTGAATGACCCTACTAGACACTTAAATCTTATACCAATACATTAGTAAACCTATCTCTAATACAAATTTTCATGTCCTAATTTCTCAGGTATTGATGTCACCTACTATAACAAATCAGTAGGTAAGACAACTCATAGTTCAGAACTACTAATAACAGACAATCATTAGAAACAAATGAAGATAGTTGAATATGTATCATAAAAGGTTAATATATATATAATATACTCCAAATTTCTTAATTTCAAAATGAGGTTTGGGGGTTTCATCTAAAAATCTTAAAAATAGTTTTTCTTTGATTTGAACCTTGTTTTAGCTCATTTTTGCAAGGTTTTTAAGTTGAAGACTCATATGCATATGGGGAGTATATTTTAAAAATAAAATTATAGTTTTAACCCTGTTAGTTACAAATCTATTTTGGGGTATATTGTTAGACTCATATTTAATATAGAAATAAAGGTATCATTTTACTCCTAACAATGTTTTGAATAATATTTTAGTAGCAAGATAAATTTTGAGATAGTGGAGTGAAGGTGGATTATTTGTTGGTGATTCAAGGATTGTGGTTCAGTATCGAGGTAGGATTTTGTCTACTCTTCTTTATGAGATAGGTTAGTATATATGTTGCTTGAGGTTAGTATATATGTTGCTTGTTATATTTGGATGGTACGATGTGATTATGGCTAAAACTTCATAACATAGTCGAATTTATGAGTTTGAGGATAGAAGGGTGAATTAACCCTTAAAGTTAAATATTCTCCATCCTCTTAGGATCCTATTACCCTAGGTTGCTAGTATGCGTAGACATAAATGAGGTTGATTACCATTTACTATCAGGTTTACTACTTTACTTGATGGAATATAATGGTTTCCTAGATTATGATATGCTTATGTTCTATTTGTATTATTTGGCCTGAGGTCATGATTATTATATTAGTTAGATTACTAGCAAGTGATTTACCCTATTAAGGGCCTGGTTTAGTTTATTAACTTTTAAACATATATTATGGTAATTTTTGGATACTAGTGATGGCATGCATAGATTTAGTACATTCATGCTCCACTAATGGTATAATTCCAACTAAAAATGTGGTTTTACTACTACATTCCTAAAAAGGGATTTAATCCCATTATTAACTTTTAAAAAGGATTCTTTTGTAGAAGGAACCTACCATGTTAATTAATAATTTATGGGTTTTGAGACTAAAAATGATGTTTAGAGATTTGACTGAGATAGATTCCAATCTATTGTTTTACAAATACTATTTACAACAATTGGCAGAGATTTTGACCCATTCGACACCAACCCTTGAATTTTGCCCAGACAATAAATTTATAGATTTACAAATTCTTGTAGCTATGGTTTGAATTTTTTCATTTATTCATATATATATTTTTCATACTGGACGAAGTAGATGATGATGATTTTGGTTGCTGCAAATCCTAGATAGGGAACAGGTTGGTGTAAACGAGTACTCTCAAAACCATAAAGGCCTATTATCCATAAGTCATTATGCTAGAGAAGAGAGGTCACTATTAGTACTGCCTTTTTGAGTCATCGAGCTGGAGAAGGTGTTTACAATGGGTTACATTATAGTACTAATTTTTTTTTATGAAAGTATGGATTTTACTTTACATTCATCATTGCATACATATTACCTATCACTGATATATGCCTATATCTACCAACCTTATAGGGGTTGCATAGGTATATACGATGAGTATTGCTTGTAGTTTGTTGTGTAGTAATTTGATATTTTATGCTATGGGGCTCAGTTTGGGAATTGTTTGTTCGAGCTAACTGATTAATGTATTTTGTTATTATTTTGGTTAGTTTATGATAGGTTGATTATAGGACTAGTATTGAGATTCAAGCTATGATTTTATATCCTTTATTATAGATAATTCTCTCATATTTAGATTTATAGATTAGAGACCCTTATTGTGTTAACACTAGTTCCTACTATGATAAAAATGCCTTGAGATGCTAGTATGACTACTTTAGGTTATGACTTTAAGTTAGGCTTGTTTATATATATATATATATATATAAACATATATACATATATGTATATATATATAAACACATATATATATGTAGCTATGCTATTACTGTATATCACTCATTTTCTTCATTTCTAATTATATGTCCCTCTTTGTCATTGCATGCTATATGTATATCCCTTTTCTACTCTTCATTTGTATAACAACCATTGATTTATGGTATAGTGCTTAGGTTCTAGAGTATGGCTAAAATAGAATAGTTTATGCTTATGATTTCCTTAGCTTTACTATGTTAGTTTTCTGGACATGTAAGTGTAGTTTACATTCTTACTTTATGTTATTTATAATTTCATTATCATTGGAGCTCAGTCGACAGTTGCCTACTAAGTATCATATATTTTGTACTCACACTATACTTCTGCAGCCTCTATATCATAGTATGGGTTCTTGCCGTTATTATGTGTATAGGGTGAGCAACTATAGTTTTAAGACGTAGGGTGAGCTCCTACCATTCAGAGTATCACTATTCTCTCTCTTATGTAGAAACTATAATTTTTTTTAGATACTGTTTGTATCAATATATTTATCTAGCATTTTATGTTTAATCTTATTATCCTCAAGATTTTTAGACTATCTTACGTATTTAGCTTTTTTACCATATTTATTTTGCGTTTTTTTAATTTTTCTATGTAGTCCATTACTGGTAAGAGGCAAAGCTATTAGTATAGTTCTACTGGTATTTTATTTGGGACTAAGGATCCACCTTGTGAAGTCATCTTTACTTGCAGCCTACTGATTCTACATAGTTATATCTTAGATAGTGTGTGGCTCTCATACTAGTAATGATAGACATAATAAGTTAAGTTTCCGTCAAATCTGGTGGAGTATTTGGTATGGCTCTTTATGTAGTGGTGGTTCTTTTTTATTAGGAGGGTTAGCATCTCAGATTATTCTAGTTGCTTGTTTTTGTTATGGAAATGTGGGTCATTAGTCTAGGGTTGCCCAAACTTTGAGTTGCTTGTCTAGAAAGATTTAGCATATGTTCTTCACCATCCTAGAGTTCTTGAGGTTTGTTATGATTACTAGGAGGATAGAAATTAGTAGGAGTGCCTTTGGTGTTAGTTGGTCAACCAATTGGGGTTACCTTCTATTTCTCTCAATGTTTAGGCTATAGGGATTTTCTACAATAACAGAGGTATTAGTTACTAGTCCAGAAACTTTCCTTATAGTAAGATTAGTATCCATTCTGCTCATTCAAATTAGTCTTATAGTGTTTTGCAATTTTTAATCAAAGGAATTATACTTAGTGCCATAGTTAGTGATTTAAATGGCAGGTTTGTGATCGGACCTATTCAAAATTGTTATCATTCAAATATGTTAGGCATGTGAATTCGGATATCACCTTGATTGGTGTGCTTTTATTTCCTACCTTTTCTTTTTCATATATTTGTATTACTTATCTCATAATATATTTATACTGAAATTTTGTGCCTTTACATATATTTCATGATTATATAACTACCCCTATAGATTAGTTCTTTTAGTTGTTGATGGGTGGATTAGTGTTGATATTTTCATTATAGGTGAGCACTTCGGTTTAAGTCCTATTTACCTTGGCATATTGGCCTTCTTATGGCCTAGGGGTGGTACTAGATATTGATTTTAATTTTTTTGTTACCATCTATATTTTATAATGATGTTTATATTATTGATGTTATTATGTCATTCTTTAATATTTATTTATCCTTGCTTGGTAGATGACTAGGCTAGTAGTATCTTTTTAGAATTTCTCTTTCTCAATGTTCTTATTCATTGGAATGGGTATCTATCTTTGTTGGATGATATCTCTTTTATAGCAAGGTAAGGTTGGTCATTTTCTTCTTCTATTGGCGAGGTTAGACCGATTGTTGAGTATGTTATGACAGTGAAGGTAAGTTGGCCTTCTGTGGTCTTATTATGGTTCTAGAGATACAAATTGGATTTACTATCTATTTTTGGGCTTAAGATTCTTTGACTTGCCTCTTGGTTGTGGAGGATTAAGCACTAACTATCCTTCTCTATGTAAACCATTTTTGAGGTTGAATAGTATGGGGTCAGTTTTTTTATCTGACTAGATCATTGCTTAGTAGTGGTTTTGATGTTGATGTTTAAAGGTCTTTGATTTATCTTTTAGGTTTGTCGGCTTCATCTCTTGATTATTATTTTATCTTTGTATTTGTGTGTAGCTGAATACTCTGTTCTTTTCGTGATATGGTTTTTGTCTTAGTGAAGTTAAGAGAGTTTGAAATAGGTTATCTTTCCTTTGACCACTTCTTAATATAGTAGTTGAGTATTCGTTGTTGAGGTGGAGTACTAGATTGATAAATTTTCACTAAGGTTGCATTGGTCTAAGTCGCCAGTATTTTTTCTATGACTAGTGCAGTTTGAAACCTTGGTGAGTTTTTTATTATGATTTCATGGTTCATGCCCTCTAAATGATATAGAATTGGTTTCTTGTGCTTTCTTCCAGTGATCTATCCTCTATTGTCATTTTATTCTTCACCTAGATTTTGATTTCAACTCTGACATAATCTCGAAGATATATGTTTTATTTAGATTCTAAGTTCAATTGATTATTTATCCTTAGATTAGACTCGTTATGTTGGTTTTTGATCTGGCACCTTGGAATGGTGATTTGGAGGTTATAATAGATTGGAAGTATGGATGCTTTCCCATATGCACGATAGTTTTGAAAAGTTTATATTGGGTAGTTCATCCTTAGTTTTGAGATTTAGTAGGGTGTTTTCAAGCTTGGGTACAACCTTCATTTTCAGATTTGTCTTAGTTAGGATTTCATTTATAGTATGGCCAAGCTTACACCTCGCCAACCTACTCGTCCTTCTTTAGTTATTATGAAATATGGTTAATATGTGTTTAGATGATAGTTAGTGGACATGGTATTGGTTCCTTTAGCTTTGAACTTGAGTTTTAGTTATCATGGTGAATTTAGAAGATCTACTCAGTAGGAGTAGTTTCCATAGTTGGATTTAGCATGTTTTGATCCCCAATTGGTGGGATATCTTAGAGTGGATAATTCAGTAGTGAGCACTTATACTTCGGACTCCTGGCTGGTAATTTTTAGGATCATCCAAAGTACTTATAGCATTGCCATAGATTTCATACCTTAGTTAACTCTATTTGTGTTAGTAGGTAGCACCTTAGTGGCTTCTTTTCATGCCTGTCATTATGGACTTTTAGTGGTTAAACTTCTGTCTTTTAAGGATGGAGTGATGGAGTTGCACAGGCAAGACTAGGGTGACTATTTTCTTGGTTTGTAGTTGTTATTATATTTTGAATGGTTAACAAAGCCTATATTTAGATATGGAGTCGGTTGCATGACTAATGTCTTTGTTTAACTTTGACTTAGATGAGTTTTTATTTGGTTGTATTGGTAACATTGTGGTATTAGTGTGATATGGTACATGTATCAACCTTCCTCGATTTAGTTAGAGGCTAGTTGGTTATTGAGGTTGAGTTTTAGCTATTTTAGAGTGAAGTTCGAATGTTGGTCCAAGAAGGAATACTTATGGTAAAATCCATTAGAAGCGTTCTTTCATTTTTTATTTTATCTAGGAAGTTGTGCTCGAAACATGTAGGCCCAATACCTCATCCATTAGAGCTTTTGTGATATTTTTATCCATTGACATTTGCAAATACAAGTCCTTTTAGTAGTGGATATTATAATGAACCTCCAAGTCATTCCTTAATTTGCATGCATTTCCAGTTTTTTGAGCTTTCCCACAGCATTTTCATGTCATATATGATGTGTAGGAACAGTCGGTTTGGTTATTGAATTGTTCGTTTGGATTTTAGTCTCATTTCCGTATTTTGAAGCTTTAACTGTATAAGATTTTGTCTCGGGCCAAAAATCATATAAGATGACCTTATATAAGATTTCCGATAGTGTCATTAGCTCCAAAACATTTTTTTTGGCTAGGGGTACCTTTGGTTAAAGTTTGGAGGCTTTTATATTCATTTTGGGATATTTGGTGGATTGTGTGAAAAATATAACTACAGGTGTGGGAACCTCATTTAGTCAAATGATTTTGAATTAAAGTTCTGAAGATTCCATGGTATCTGGAATGTGTTTTACAATAAATTTGCACTATTGGATCATGTTCATCGGGTTTCTAATGAGTTTTGAGGGTGAAAAAAAAGTTGTTTTAATTGATGGTACTAGTATAGTCACAAAAGCCAACTTTTGATTTCAGTTACGACCATTTGAACATTTGACCAGGTCACGAAGCAAACTTTGTGTCGCATTCGGAACTGACGTTGATGGTTAAGAACGAAATCATACCCGTTTTGTATTTTTGATATTTTGGTAGCTATGAAGCACCGATTTTTATATTTTCTAATGCATTTTCTCGTATAATCATTGTCCTTCAATTTATAACTCTATTTTCTAAATTTCCGTTGAAACTATAATTTATTTTTCATGATTTCTACCAAAGTTCAGAATCAAAACCCCATTTCACCATTTTGGGGATTGGGAGCTCAAATTTGGGTGATTCTAAAGGAATTTTTGAGATTTCTTACATGGGTAAGTTTTGTAATATAATAATTATTCTTCTACCTTCATTTTATCTCCAAAACAACTTTGTAATTTCAAAATGGGTTTTGGGGGTTTTTGTCGGTAATGGTTGAAAATTGTTTTCCTTTGATTTGTACCTCATTTTCAGCTCATTTTCATGGATTTTCAGTTATAAGCTCATATGAGAATGAAGAACATATTTATATAATAAAATTATAGTTTTAACCCTTTTATTTTCAAACCCATTTTTGAGGTCCATTTTTAGACCCGTCTTGTATAGAGCAATATCTGTCTCATTTTACTCATAATGATTCTACTATTTTGATAGCGTGATAGAATTTCAAGATCATTATAAAAGGTAGATGATTTTTGGGTGATTCAAGGATTACAGTTTTGTCTTAAGGTAGGCTTCTATCTACTTTTCATCATGAAATAGTTTTATCTATATATTGCACATTAGATAGGGGTGTTACGACGTGTTTGTGAGCATAACACTATAACTTAGCATAATTTATAATTTCAAGGATAGAAGGGTGAATTGACCCTTAACTTGAAATATTCTCTATGCTTTTAGGATTCTGTTACTCTAGGTTGCTAGTTTGTTAAGACATAGTTGAGGTTAATAACCATTTGGGTTTACTACTTTACTTAGTGGAATATGATGGTTTCCTGAATTATGGTATGATTATGTCAGTTATGTATTATTGGGACCAACTCTATGATTGCGATATCAGTAGGATTCTAGGCGATTGATTTTCCCTTTTAAAGGGCATGGATTAGTTTATTAACATTTAGATGCTTTAATGGTATTGTTTCGATACTAGTGATGACATGCATAGATTCGGTACATTGATGGTCACTTAATGGTACGATTCTAACTAAAAGTATGGTTTTACTACTACTTTCTTAAATAGTGATTTAATCCTATTTTCACTTTTAAAAGGGGTGCTTTTATAGCAGGAACCGTACCACTTTAATAAAAAAATTATCTATTTTAAGACTAAAATTTATGTTTTAGAGATTTTTCCGGGATAGATTCTAGTCCATGGTTTTAATACTACTTTTTACCTTAGTCGAGAGAGATTCCAACCTTGTCCACACTTTTATGATGATTTTAGCACTAGAATTTACTTCGAACAATGAATATAAAGATTTACAGAATATTTTACCCACGGTTTGAGTTTGTGCATTTACATATTTATATCTATAGAACTAGACAGAGTAGATGATGATGATGATGATGATGGTTACTGAAAATCCTATATTAGGACTAGGTCTATGTGTCCAGGTACTCACGAAACCCCTAGTGTCCCTATAGTCCGTGGGTCATTATGCCAGAGTAGAGAGGTCATCATAGGTCCTGTCTTTGCAAGCCATCGAGATGGAGAAGGTGTATACACAGGGTTACATTATGGTACTTGTTTAGATTATGATAGTATGGATTATTCTTTGCATTCATCCTTTCATAATGATTTTCTATCACTGATATGTGCATATATCTATTAGCCTTATAGGGGTTGTATAGGTATTGGTGATGAGTATTGCTTGCGATGTGTTATATGTTATATACTACAATGTATATCCTTCTTCTGCTCTTTGTTTGTATGATGGTCAGTAATATGCAATATAGTACTTAGGTCTCAAAGCATTGCTAGAATAGAATAGTTTATACTTATGGTCTCCTTAGCCTTACTTTGTTAGTTTCCTTGATATTTGTGTGTAATTTACATTTCTGCTTGTATGGTATTGATATATTAATGTAATGAACCTCCAAGTTAATTCCTTGATTGGCATGCATTTTTTGGGTATTTTGAGCCTTCCCATAATGGACATAGGTCATTTATGACATACCCGAATTGTCGGTTTGGTGATTGGATAATTCATTTGGATTTTAGGCTCATTCCTCTATTTTGGAGATTTCATTATTCAAGATTTAGTCTCAAACCTAAGATCCTAGTATATGACCTTGGATGAGAATTTCGACAACTCCATCGGCTTTGAAACATTCATTTTAGGCTATGTAGACTCTTTGTTCGGAACCCAAGGAACCTAAGCTTATTTTGAGCTATTGGTCAAAAGTTAAGAAAATAAAAGTTTGTGTGGGACCCAATTTTTGTCGAAACAACCTTGAATGGAAATTTTGGCAGCTTCATTAAGTCCGAAATGTTCCATTTTATAGGGTAGCATAGTCTGTCTGTGTAAAGGAGATTCAAGATGAGTCTTAAGGGGTTGGTGGAGACTTGAAGATTCCATATCTTAACTGATGCTGGTGCACTGGCTATCATGACCCATGTGTTATGATAACGATTCCTGTGAAAGCCATCAGGTATCACAATCATGATACTTGTATCTCTATATATCTCATCTAATAGTCACTAGGTTTAGCAATTGCTAGCCATGCATTGGGATCATGATTCATTTAGGAAGCCACCAGATACGGAGACCGTGAACCACATATTGCGATCACAAAACCCGAGTGCTTGGGATGGATATAAATACTCCTTTCTTAGCCTATTTTTTCCATTTTCTTATCCATTTCCAAGAGAATTTAACCTTAAAAGGTTTAGGGAGCTTGGGATTGAAGCTTGTAAATGAATTAGGGGGCATGGTTATCGATTATCCCATGATTTCTCTTTGAATTATTGGTAAGATTCCTTCGATGTCTTGATAAATTCTTAAAAATTTGGGCTTTTAATTCTTAAACTTTGATGGATGATTTGTGTAATGCATCAATTTTCTGAACCGGAATGCTACACGGTGCTCATCACCTCGAAGGACCACAAGCTAACCCATGACTGATATCTGTACCTGTAATTGCATAATATACATATAAAATGCGGTAACATGAACAAAGAGGGCGTAAGGTTCAATCTTAAATAATAAAATATCTGAAATAAGGTGGTATCACAGTAACAAAACAAAACTGAAAATACTAAAGTCTAAATCTGAAAACTCTATAATCGTTTGGAAGCCTCTAAACAAACTGAATAAGGCGTTGAAGGAACATGTCTCCAACTAACTCCCTAAGCAAAAAATAAACTCAAATACTGGAATAATAAATGTAATGATCATGTCCTCGAAAGATGAGGACTCACTGCGTACTGAACTGCTACTGCTGAACTGGAATCTGCACCTCAGAACCTATGGTGCAACACAAAAAGAAAGCACCATAGCGCAAATGCGTCAGTACAACTAAAGTACTGAGTATACGTGGGGGTAGGCTAAATGCATGGGGTTTATATGCATGAACATGCTGACTAATATGAATATGAGAATACATATATACATACATACATAACTATTACTGAACTTGCCGAGATACTGACTACTTGAGTTTGAACTCTGACAACATGTGTTTCGTGATACTGAATGACTTATAACATGGATGACTATATCTAGCAGTCCTAATTCTGTGGAAAACTATCTGAGTTCCACACTGTATCTGAACATCTAAGTCTGAGATCAGTCCTAGCTAACGAGTGATCTCTGAAACTGATAATGAGGATACTCGACTGAATCTGAGATTGAGATGAAGCCTGTCTACTAGGTGACCTCTAGATTTAATAATAAACATCTGAATATGGGACCAAGCCTATCTAATGGGATGGTCCAGGAATCAATGGAACTATCTGAGTTCCTTATTGAGGTCGATGATTGTTTCTGACCTTCCTGATTCATGATTTCTAATCTGAAGAATGATACAAAAATTATAACTGTAACAGTGACTGTGGGATGTAGTAAACTAATCGAAATGCCTCGATACTATACTGGTGGGGTCCAATATTTGACCTAATTGGAAGGGTTTCAATACCGTGCAATGAGTAGAGACCTGTACTATGGTCAAGCCTCTCTGACGGGTGACCCTGAACAGGAAATCAAGCCCAAGACAATATAATAGTCAAGTTTAGCCTTAATCTGATGAGTGACTCCTTCCCTGCGCTGGCTATGTAGTTCTGGAGTACAGGGATTGCTGCTAATGGATCTGCCTTTATAACGGGAAAACCCGCCATCCCTGCACTTGCTCGGTGCTAGTCCCTACTCCCAACTGAAAGAATCTAAAAAAGATTAACTGCGCTGAACTGACTAATTGAACTGAACTGATTTATAAACTGATTAAATGAACTGATAATATTTTCTTAGCTGAACTAAGCTGAATTCACTGAGTTCCATTTACTGATGGAAAAGCTACTTGAGAGTTCAGGTCTGACTAAGAGTACTGAAATTGCAGGGAACACTGAACTACTACGATTTTTGAGTTTTTCTGAGTCACGTGACTAACTAAAACCTATGGAGCATAGCTTGACTGAGGATGTCTTGAAACATGACACTAGCCCTAGGCACACAACTATAGTTTTCGGGTACAAGTACCCATAGGACTTGATGGAAAGAAACTAACACACATGACTGACTTGATCATAAGAGTAGAGTCCATAATTCATAATATCATAAGTAAGGATTTCATAATAAGAATGATTCTCAACAAACTATCACATGATCGGGAATGCACACAACATGTATATACTTGCATGGCTTCAATAACATGGTCATTCCATATCACAACAATATCATGAGCATCTTATACAACATCTTCAATTCAAGACAATAGCATGGGGATCATGTTGAATATAAACTTAGAACATGGAATAGTCATTTAGGACTTATTATGTCATAAAAGCATGATTTCTATTCCCTTAGGTATTTTCACAAACACCTTACATGTACATCTTAGGCATAGGTGGATTCATCAAGATTACAAATATTCAACCACCAATTTCACATATTTATACATTAAATACAACCATATCCTCACAAAAAACATACAAAGATCCCATCTTAGGCATTATCAAACTCCAACCACATGAACATCAACCGCCAACAACATAAACATCATAATACATAGTTTAGAAGGTGGTTGTTGAGAATCATGGACAAAATAAGTCCATGAATCAACTGACGCATACCTTAGAAGCAAGATTCTTGATGATTGACGGAGGAATTTCCTTGAAATTCGATCTCCAAGTTTAATTATGCAACCCTAGTTATTTTTCTCTTTTAGTGCTCTTGGATGATGAATTTAAGATGTTAGTAGGGTTGTAATGTAATTAGGAGCTATATATTTTGTAGGTTTCAGTTTAGCGACATGTAAGGATTGTTAAAAGACTTAATTACCCTCAAAATAACTCAAAATAAGTGTTTAAGTCACTTGAAACCATAAGATATGCACCGCATATGATATCACATATATTTACATAGGCACCACATATGATATGGCCTAAATTTACATAGGTGCCGCATATGATATCGCCTATATCTATATCGGCGCTGCATATGCTATTGCCTATATTTACATAGGTGCTGCATATGCTATCGCATAGGCTTCCCAGTGGCCATGTGCAAGGTTTGACGACCCACTCTACTTCGCAAAGCCGTAACTCCTAGCTCGGGTGTTGGATTTTTATGAAATTAGTATCATTGGAAAGCTATTCTCTATAATTTGGTGGGTAGAGATATATAGAAATACCACATTAACATCAAGTTATACTAGTTCAAATATGACCCTTAAAAAATTGAACACTAAAACTTGATGGATTCAAAAATTCTTAGCTTGTATTACCTTAAGTTACTCATATGAACATGCCTAATACATCATAAGATATCTTATCGCTGGGATACTCATTGTAAGTCATGTACTCAAGTATAAATAATAGGATAGGACATTTCATATGTAGAAAAAATGGTTCCTCTCCTAGCTTAGAAACATATGGGGTATTACAATATCTCCCTCTTGGGAACATTCGTCCTCGAATGGAAATTAATTGAGGTGGGAGAGATGATCAGATGAAGTACGTACAAGACATACACTACTGAAACATAGGTTCATGACTGACATGACTAAAAGCTGAGCACAACATACTGAACATGCATATCTAATGCATGGGAAGCTGATTAAAGAATATAAGACTGAGGATTCTAATAAAGTGATTTTTCTCAAAATGAGAATGCATATCGGATGCACAACTGAAAGGCTGAATCCATGCATATCTGATGCATGATTACATTACTGACATGATATGTAAATGTATGAGTGAAGATACTGATAAATAGTACTTTCTTTACTAAACACATATATATAATGCCTGAATATCTAACTGATTTGACTCTTGAAACCTTGACTAATTATTCCATGGAACTTGATTACTAATTTATAATGGGAACATGAAAGCATCAAGAAAAGGTGGGGTATCTCCCCCTTAGGACACTATGTCCCTTTAGGAATGTTTACCTTGCTGAGATACTGAGGTGATGCACAGTGTTTCTACGAACTAGATTATAACTAAACATTGGAGAGCTGAGACTAATGCATGATGCATGAACTAAACTAGACCTGCTAATGTTACTGACTAACTCATGTGGAAACATAAACTCAAATGATCGCAATATATCTAACAATTCATACAATGATCATGAAAAACTTGCAACATACCTGAATCTAGGTTGGGGAAATTTTTTGGATCATGGTGAGTCTGGAGTGAATAAAGTTGATTCTGATGTTGACCACTATTGGTGCTGGGATTTGCGGCCTGCTCACGCAATTCTCTACCTTTCTGAGCTAACACTCTATATTCCCGTATTCTGTGGCCTAGCTTACTGCACCCAAAATATACCTGACTATTAGCTCTGCATGCACCTAGATGATTCTTGCCTCACTCTCCACAAAGCTTATAAGTACGCTCATTTCTAACACTACTCTAGGATTTGGAGCTTGGCGCCCCACCATGACTAACATCTCCAAAGTTAGGTGTGGGCACACTAGCTAAAGATGGAACAGGGCTGAATTTTTCTAACTATAGTGAGAATGATTACCACCTAATGACCCAACCAGAGAAAAGCTGTATCTACCTATTCTGAATCTCTTATTAGATCTCTCTCTCTCTTTAGAATTATCTGTCTCTATCTGCTGAGCATGCATCATTAACCTAGGAAAGTCCATATCCCTATTGAGCATTGCTGTTCTACACTGTTTCAATACTAACCCAAACACATCAGTCACAAACTTACTCATACTCACTCTGGGGTCAGCTGTCAAGTCAGGAGCATACTTAGCTAACTGGTTGAACTTAAGGCACTACTCTTTCACTGTCATAAAGCCTTGTCTCAGGTTCATAAAATCTTCTACCTTAGCTTCTCTCATCTCAAGCCAGAAAAACATATCTTAGAAGGCATCCTGAAATATCTACCAAGTCATGGGAGTTGCATCTTCCCCTCTACTTTTATTTCACAACACTACCCATCATGAGCAATATCTTTCAGCCTATATAAAACTAATTCCATAATTTTCTCCTCTGACATATGCATGATTTGGGTGATTTTCTTTAGCTCTTCTAGATACAGATGTGGTTCCTCACCTGTTAATGACCCAAAGAATTCTGGAGGGTACATTCTCATTAAATTTTTTATTCTGGCTACAGATGAATCCCCATTTTGCTGGGGTGGGGCTGCAGTCTGTCGGTTGCCCTAAACACTAGCTGTCACAGCCTGGGCTAGCTCCTGAAAAGCTGCCCAAAATTCTACATATGACACATTCTCATTCAAAGGATCTGCAGGCTGCGGCGCTGACTGACTCCCTATTCTCTTCTTAGGAGACATGTTCTGCAAACAGAAGAGAAACAAGGATTATACTAAGAGTTCAACTAGAGCTTTTGCTCACTGGCACGATATCAGTACTGAAAGAAGGGAAACTATTCCTAAAATATCTTATAGCCTCATGTACATAAATATGGCGTGCAACACACCCATGTACAAGACACTACTATATGTGGCTTTCAGACTTTCTAGGACTCTATTGAACCTTAGGCTCTGATGCCAAGTTTATAATTCCCCGATTTTCTAAACCAGAATGCTACACAGTGATCATGATCCCGAAGGACCACAAGATAACCCATGACTGATATCTGTACCTGTAACTGCATAATATACATATAAAATATGGAAACATGAACAAAGAGGGCATAAGGTTCAATCTTGAATAATAAAATATCTAAAATAAAGTGGTATCACAATGCCAAAACAAAACTGAAAGAACTAAAGTCTAAATCTAAAAAATCTATAATCGTCTGAAAGCCTCTAAACTGTCTGAATAAGGTGTTGAAGGAACATGTCTCCAACTAACTTCCTAAACTGAAAATAAACTAAAATACAGGAATAATAATTTAACAATTATGTCCTTGAAAGATGAAGACTCACTACTTACCAAACTGCTACTGTTGATCTGGAATCTGCACCTCAGAACCTATGTTGTAGCATTAAAAGAAAGCAGCATAGCGCAAATGCATCAATACAACTAAAGTGCTGAGTATACGTGGGGGTAGTCTAAATGCATGGGGTTTATATGCATGAACATGCTGACTAATATGAACATGAGAATACATGCATACATACATACGTAACTACTACTGAACTCGTGGAGATACAGACTACTTGAGTTTGAACTCTGATAACATGAGTTTCGTGATACTAAATGACTGATAACATGGATGACTGTATCTAACAGTCCTAATTCTGGGGAAAACTATCTGAGTTCCAAACTGTATCTGAACATCTAAGTCTAAGATCAATCCTAGCTAATGAGTGATATTTGAAATTGATAATCAGAATACTCGACTAAATCTGAGATTGAGATCAAGCCTGTCTGTCGGGTGACCTATAGATCTAATAATAAGCATCTAAATATGGGACCAAGCCTATCTGATGGGATAGTCTAAGAATCAATGGAACTATCTGAGTTCCTTACTAAGATAGATGACTGTATCTGACAGTCCTAATTCCTTATTTCTACTCTGAAGACTGATACTGAAACTGTTACTGTAACTGTGACTGTGGGAGGTAGTAACCTAACCGAGATATGCTGATACTGTACTAGTGAGGTTAAATCTTTACCCTAATTGGAAGGGTGTTAATATCGTGCCACGGTTAGAGACCTCTACTATGGTCAAGCCTCTCTGACGGGTGACCCTGAATAGGAAATCAAACCTAGGTAATATAATAGTCAAGTATAGCCTTAATCTGATCGGTGACTTCTTTCCTGTGCTGGCTACATAGTTTTGGAGTACAGGAATTACTACTAACGTCTCTTCCTTTATAACGGGAAAAACTACCATCCCTGCACTCGCTCGATGTAGTCCCTACTCCTAACTAAAAAACTCTAAAAAGGATTAATTGCGCTGAACTGAATAACTGAACTAAACTGATTTATAAACTGATTAATTGAACTGATAATATTTTCTTACCTAAACTACGCTGAATTCACTGAGTTTCGTTGACTGGCGGAAAAGCTACTTGAGATTTGAGGTCTGACTGAGAGTACTAAACTGCTGGGAATACTGAACTACTAAGATTTCTAAGATTTTTTGAGTCACGTGACTAACTGAAATCTATGGAGCATAGCTTGACTGAGGATGTATTGAAACATGACACTAGCTATAGGCACACATCTATAGTTTTCGGGTACAAGTACCGCCTGGACTCGATGGAAGGAAATTGACACACATGACTAACTTGACCATAAAAGTAGAGTCCACAATTCACAATATCATAATTAAGGATTTCATAATAAGAATGATTCTCAACAAACTATCATATGATTGGGAATGCACACAACATGTATATACTTTCATGGCTTCAATAACATGGTCATTCTATGTCACAAAAATATCATGAACATCTCATACAACATCTTCAATCCAAGACAATAGTATGGGGATCACATTGAACATAAACATAGAACATGGAATAGTTATTTAGGACTTATTATGTTTTACAAGCATGATTTCTATTCCCTTCGGTATTTTCACAAACACCTTACATGCACATCTTAGGCATAGGTGGATTCATCAAGATTAAAAATATTCAACCACCAATTTCACATATTTATACATTAAATACATCATATCCTTACACAAAACATACAAAGATCCCATCTTAGGCATCATCAAACTCCAACCACATGAACATCAACCACCAACAATATAAACATCATAATACATAATTTAGAAGGTGGTTATTGAGCTTCATGGATGAATGGAGTCAATGAATCAACTCACGAATACCATAGAAGGAAGATTCTTGATGATTGACGGAGGAATTTCCATAAAATTGGATCTTCAAGCTTAATTATACAACCCTAGTTTTTTTTCTCTTTTAGTGCTCTTGGATGATGAACTTAACATGTTAGTAGGGTTGTAATGTAATTAGGAGTTATATATTTCATAGGGTTAATTTTACAGACATGTAAGGAGTGTTAGAAGACTTAATTACCCTTTAAATAACTCAAAACAGAGTGTTTAAGTCACTTGAAACCATAAGATATGCGCCGCATATGATATCGCATATTTTTACATAGGCGCCGCATATGATATCGCCTAAATTTACATAGGTGCCGCATACTATATTGCCTATATCTACATAGGCTCCGCATATGCTATTGCCATTATTTACATAGGCACCGCATATGCTATCGCATATGCTTTCCTGTGTCCATGTGTGATTGGTTTGGCAACGCACTCTACTTCATAAAGTAATAAATCCTAGATCGGGTGTCGGATTTTGATGAAATTGGTTGTTCGAAATCTGATTCGATTCTCTGTAATTTGTTAAGAAGAATTATGCAGAAATACCACCTTAAAATTGAGTTATACTTGTTCAAATATTACCCTTATGAAATCGAACACTAAAAGTTGATGGATTCAAAAACTCTTAGCTTGTATTATGTTAAGTAAATCATATGAACATGTTTAACTCATCATAAGCTATGTTATCACTAGGATACTCCTTATAAGTCATGTACTCAAGTATGACTCATAGGATAGGATATTTCATCTGTAGGAAAAATGTTTCGTCTCCTATCTTAGAAACATGCGGGGTATTACAATTTGACACCCAGTTTGTGCTTCATTTGTGCTCAACTTTGGAACATAAATTTTTTATTTTGTTGAGGGACCTCATGAAGGGTTTAATTTTTGATTCCATTTATAGGCCCTATGGGTCTATTCTTCACCCAGAATTAACCTAACCCATTATATGATAATATGGGTGTCATTTGAATCCTAATAATGCATAGATTCTAATTTTTATTGCATAACAAAATTTTGACATTATAAAGTGAAAACAAACGTTTGGTGAGTAATTTAAATATTTGTGATTCGACATTGACTTAGGCTTCTATCTACTCTTCTTCGCTAGATGAAGTGTTTTATATATTGCATGTGAATGTGAATGTTTAGATTGATTATGTGTAGAACACCATTACTTATTCTTGACTGGTGAGGTTTGGGGATTTGATGAATAATTTGACCGGTAAGGTAAAATATTTTATTACACTTATACGGTATTTTTGCTTTCTTAATAGATTGAGCTAATTCGCAGATTGATTATGATATTATTCTAGATTTAGGATGTAGTTTAAGTGTTGGGAGTGTGATTAGTATGAATATCCTTATGTGTTCTATTTAGCAACATTGAAAGGGTAATTTAGATGAAGTTGACTTAAGTTCTCATGTTTCAGGTGGAATTCCTATCTTTGGGGTAATTAGGGCGTATGTACCATCTAGAAGTCAATATCGACACCTTAGCCTAGTCCAGGATAAAAATTGACTAAATATGGAATTTTAGGATTAGAAGTAGGTTCCTTCAGCCCATCTTAGGCTAAGGCTTGTGTTACCCCTTGTATACTTATTTACACCTATTAAAAACTATTGAGCATTTAGTATAAGGTTACTTCATGACTTGGTGAATGATGATTATTTTTTCAGATTATGATTAATGTCTTTTAGCTATAAGATGGATTTTGAATTTGATTTATAATATAGTCTATCGATATGCTTAATAATATAGGCTTAGATATAGTTATAATATATGGCCTTTAGATTTGAGATTTCTTATATATATGATATGCCTCAGAGTTATGATTTATGGCCTGTAGATATGAGATTCTTTACGGATATAATATGCCTCATAGTAATGATATATGGCTTATAGATATGAGATTCCATATAGATATTATATGCCTCAAAGTTAAGATATATGGCCTATAGATATGAGATGCCTAATTGATGTGATATGCCAGATAGTTATGATATATAGCCTACAAATATGAAATGCCTTATAGATATGATATGCCTCATAGTTATGGCATATGGACTTTAGATTGAGATGGCTTATAGATATGATATGCCTTATATTTATGATATATGTCCTATATATTATGATGCCTTACAGATATGATAGGCATTATAGATATGATTTGACTTATAGATGTAATGTGGCCTATAGATTTTATAGGCCTTATTGTGATAATCTGGCCTATAGACCTCTCATGTCTCATAGATGGTATTCATCGCCTATAGATATGATATGCTTTATATATATGAGATGGCTTATTGATATAGTTATTCTTATGGGTTGTAAATATGTATGTTAGCCTAAGGCCATGACTATGATGATTGTAATTATTTTTGATAAATTATTAGCCCAAGGCCATGAGAATGATATAAGTTAGATTTAGAAAACCTGTTATTTCTTATAAAGGATGTGGCTATTGTAAGAAGACATGGTAACTGTAACGCCCCGAAAAATGGGTCCCAGAGCGTCACACGGTGCTTGAGGCTACAAGTATCCCCAAACTAACCCTTTGAGCCATTTTCATTCAGTTCAACACAAATCAATGTGGTTTTCATAAATAACCCCCAAATATCAACAGAGTAATCATCATCCAAGAATAAAAGAATTTCAGAAAGATAACAAAATACGACTTATTAGTCAACTCCCAACATCTATACTAGTCTGACAAGTCTCTAAGAAAATCAACAAAATTAGCGAGCCATTGAGACATGCCCTAACTAACTCATACTCAGTTATCAAATGTAAACAATTCTGTGAAACGAACATCAGACATCACATCCTCAAAACATGAGGACTCACCACAACAGAGGATATAGAACAATGTTCTCGAAGAATCACTATCGAACCTGGAACTAAGCACCTGAACCTACATTCCGAGAAAATGCAGCCCATATTCGAAGATATGGGTCAGCACCATGGAAAGGAACCGAGTATATGAGGGTGTATGAAATTGTATAAACATCACCATCATAAATATTTATAAGAAATATACAGGATGTATGAAAGACTCACATAGCCCGAAGAAAATCATAATCATGAGAGGATGAAATAAGTGCAATAACACATATGAGTCTTCATATAATTTTTCAATCACTTTCAGTTGATCAAGATTATCAATTCTCATAATGTAAATGTCATTTACATCTTTCGAAAGAATAAATTTCACAATTCCACTTTCAAATCACTTCACTATTCACCATAGACACAAGGAAACACACACATACTGGGAGATCCTACAACCAACATAAACCATGTGAGTGACATGGAGTCCAATGTACAACCCACGTTGGGGAGAGCCATCCTATCCTTGCTATCGGAGTAGGACTATTGATATCGAATCCATAAAAACTAGTGTTCACTTTATAAATCAACCTCAGGCTCACTCCTTCGGGGGCACATAGTTCTAAGGAAGTAAGGTCGCTTTATACCTTCCACTAAGTGCTAAAGATTTCTCCCGGACTTAGCTCAGATCATTTCAAAGACAATCCACAATAAAATAATTTTAGTAATATATAAATATACATCGGGAGCCATCATGCTTCCCATCTATCAAAATCA